>NC_133620.1:466234102-466249102 GCF_048593235.1 Sminthopsis crassicaudata | reverse complement strand
TCTTTTAAAAGATTATCATTGGAATCTGTGGGGCAAGTGACTTCCTGTGAAGCAGCAGCACATGGAGCAAGGGCAGAGGAAGAATGAAGGGGGTGGGGACCTGGGGGGAACCACATTATTAGGAACATACTAGGGGAGGCTGTCATCTCTGGGAATTCTCTCTCCCTCAACTCCCTCAGCTCAAGATTCTGAGGCTGGAAGGCCACGGGAGGCACCAAGGGATCTGTGAGAAGTGAGAAAAGGGGCCAGGGCTGCAAATTGGTACAATGTACCGTCCCCAGCCCATCTGGAGGCCCACCCCAACCACCGTCGGACGGACCGCGTGAGTCACAACTTTCCAGACTAGAGGTGAAAAATACAAAAGGAGACGGAACACAAACCCGGCGTCCCCTCGCCCAGGCCCGTTCATGTGGAGACGAACAAAATAAATGCTGATGAAAGGTCATCGAGGCCTTTTTTCCCCCAGTATTATTAAATTATTTTAATATGGAACACAGTTATTGTTCAATTTTCACGTTCTAAAATATAACATTAATTGGGCTTGGAAGATCCATCCTGAATTGGAGAAGAAAAGCATCCGCCCAAGAATCTGTTACAAAACCTTCACATCTCTAACCCAGGGGAGCCTAGGAGAACAAACGCAAACCTCAAAGACGGTTCAGGAATTGATTAAATGGTTTGCTCTGTAATGATCAGTATTACCCTCAGGTCTAATAAGGAAACATCCCGGTCTCTAGTGGGGACAGACTAAAGCAACTATCTACTTTGAACAGAGCATAGACAAAGGCGCTCTGACCTTTCGAGAGAGGGGCGTCTGGCTGGGGGGAGGGAACTCTCCTTAATCTGACTGTAAAATATACCATCTCCAGGAAATAGCCCAAGAGAGTTTGGCCAGGGTGGGGTATCGCCCCCCAGTGCCGTCACCTCAAGGGCGAGACTTCCAACTGGGATCCCCCTGCCTCGATTTCTCATCTTGTAATCTGGGTCCAGAAGTAGGAGCCATTTCAGAGGCCCCCCTCAGATCCCCTTCAGGTCATCCAACAGCACAAGCTTCTCCAGAAAATCGTCTCAAAAATAACCTCCAGATCTATTCAAAAAGCCCTCATCCATGGCTACTGTTTGCCAAGGCCTTTTCAAGGACCCATTCAACCACTGAAAAGGAAGGCACTGGAGAAAGCCCAATCCTGAGCGATCGTGCACAAATCATTTAACTTTGCTGTGCTTCCGTTTTGGTTCTAGAATACAAACACATGATTTTTGTGATCTAGAACTTGAGAGGCCTGGACCTAGAACTTCAGTCAAGCCTATGACCATTATATGGAATCGGTGGATTTCAGAGCTGAAAGAAGGGAGCTGGAGCCAGCTTAGAGCTGATTGTTAAATGTTCACCTCAGAAATGGGCAAACACATTTGCTACTTTCTCGATTGGATTTAAGAAAGTGATGGAGAGATATTCAGTGTACAGATTCACCTTTAAAGTGCATTTTTTCTAGAAATCCTGTTGTAAAGATTTATACACACCCATGGAGGAATCCCAACTGTAACACTCCCAGTGGTCAGCCAGCCTTTTTCTGATGACTTCCAGTGTCGGAAGTCTACCATTCCCCATGGAGGACTGAGGAACTCCAAATGCTGGGAAGCTTTTGTGTCTCTCTCTCCCATCATCCAAATTCTCGTCTTTATAACTTCCACCTTGTTCTACCCCAAACAGAGCAAATCTCCCCTTCCCACACAGAGCGGAGCCTGCTCTCCCTTCTCCTTCCTCCTCTTCTTATATATAAAACATATATATAAATACACACGGGTCCAGTTGGCCCTATGTCCAGCTCCTAGCTTTGATGCTGTTTATGTGAGCTTAAGATACTCAAAGACAAGTCACTTAAACTCTGTGAAACTCAGTGTCTTGATCTATAAAATGGGAGTCTTGGATCAAATAAAAGAGTCGAGAGTTATCCAAGGACCCATTGACCAGGCTGGTCTGGCAGACCTAGGATGGCAGGGATTCTCTTTTTCCATACATCAGGGAGATTTTTACCTAAAGACCATCATTTCTGAATGGACTAACCAGTGCAGAATGATGGGAAGATGGCTCTCTTGTCCATTTCCTTTGCTCCACTCATACAGACACTGCCCCAAACAAATCCTCTCACCTTCTACCTTGATCACTGCAATAATCTCCCAATCTTTCCTGATCTCAATTCGAATTCCATTTCTACCATCCATCCACAGCTTCTAAATGGATATTTGTAGAGAATGATTTTGATCATGTCACTCCCTTGCTCAAGAACAAAGAGCTCCCTATTACCACTAGGATAAAATACAAAGTCTCCCTCTTTGCATAGGCAAGCAGAGAATATGGACTGGTTGTGAGGGGAAGCTCCTATTAATCATTATGCTTCCTCGATAATTCAATGTAAAATCAATAGCTTCCTTGTGACCATAACTAAGGTGTGCCCTTCTGTGGGAAATCCTTATCTGATTCCTTTCCCCAGGTTGACAGTCCCCCCCCCAACCATAGCCAATTACCTTGTCTTTTTTCTGTAAACATTGTACACATGTGTAATTGTCTACATATATATGTAAACATAGTGTTTAAACAGGAATAGAATATAAATTTCTTGAGTGCAAGACTTGATTCCTTTTGTTTTCCTCTCTTCAGTACCCAACATAGGATAATTTAGGGGTTCCTAATCCTATCCATAGACTGGATGGATTTCTGAAAGTCCATGAACTTAGATGGCACAAAATTACATCTTTATTTTAATCAATAGATTTCCTTCGTAATCCTGAGTATTTTCTACATGCAATGATATCATTCAGAGAAGGGTTCACAAACAAAAATAATAATAACCCAACCCTTTACCAGTTTGCTGCTAAAGTAGTCAATGGGGGAAAAAGTTACAGAACACTGGTGTGAGTGCTCAATAAGTTCTTCTTAACTTGACTTGTCAAGGTGTGACTTCACTTGACGAAAATCGAATTGAATTTGGAATCAGAGAACTTTGATAAGTATGTATTTAGTCTATTAAGTCCTATGCTAAAAGCTGAGGATACAAAAAGAGGTGAAAGAGTCCCTAAAATAGTTCCTGCCCTCAGGGAGTTTATAATCTAATGGACAAGCCAACAGGCAAATAATTAGGTACAAACTAGCTATAAACAGAATAGATTGGCTGGGTGGTTGATTATTGTCCTTCTCAGAGAGAACCAAAAGGACACCACTATTAACAGAGGGAAGGCGAGGATTAAGGGGGGTTGAGAAGGCTTTCTGCAGAAGATGAGATTCTGAGACTTCAAGGAGAGATTTTAAAAGGAGATTTTAGATGGAGATGAGGAAAGGAAGCTTTCTAGGCATAAGGGAGGAGCAGCCAGAGAAAATTCCCAGAGATGGGAATTTTCTTTTTTGGAAAACAGCCAGGAGGCCACTCCCTGGATCAAAGAGTACATGGTGGGAAGTAAGGTATAATAAGACTGGAAAGGTAGAAGGAGATCTGGTTATAAAGGGCTTTGAATGCCAAAGAACCGGTTTTGTCATTGATCCTGGAGGTGATAGGAAACTGCTAGAGTTTCTTGAGCAGAGTGGGTGACATGGTTGGATCTGGGCTTTAGAAAAATAGCTTTGGTGGCTGAATGGAGGATGGACTGGAATAGGGAGAGACTTGAGGAAGGCGGACCATCCAGCAGCTTTGGCCATAAATAAAGTATGAATGAATGGGGTCCTGCACCAAAGTATTAGGGAGTAAATGCAAGAGAAATTAAGAGATAAAGTCAACAAACCTTAGCAACAGATTGACTATTGAGGGTGGCGGGGACTGAGTGAAATGTAGGAATTGAGGGTAACACCTGGATTGGGAACCTGAAATCCTAGGAAGTCAATGTTACCCTCTACAGTAATGGGAAGGCAGGAAGGGGTAGAGTTTAGGGAGAAAATAACGACTTTGGCTTTAGTCATTCTAAGGTCAAGATGTCTCCTGGATGGCTGGTTTGAAACAAAGGAAACTGGAGATGCAAAAGTGGAGGTCCGCAGAGAGGTTGGAGCAAAATGCATTCAGTTAGAAACCCATTCAGTTAGAGAGAGAGAGAGAGAGAGAGAGAGAGAGAGAGAGAGAGAGAGAGAGAGAGAGAGAGAGAGAGAAAGAGATGGATGAATAGACAGACAGACAGATAGATAGATAGATAGATAGATAGATAGATAGATAGATAGATGGATAGATAGATAGATAGATAGATAGATAGATAGAAAGAAAGATAGATAGAAAGATAGATAGATAGATAGAAAGAAAGATAGATAGATAGAAAGATAGATAGATAGACAGAAAGATAGATAGATAGATATGTGTGTATGTGAATCATCAGAATTCACTAAATCCAAGGCAAGATCACCAAATGGTAGAAGGAGACGACAGTCCACAACAGAACCAATGGAACATCTATGGTTAGAGGGGATCTGGATGAGGATCCAGCGAAGGAGACCAAGAAGGACGGTCAGAGAGGTAGAGAATGGTGCACCCAAAACCAAGAGAAGAGACTACACAAGAGAACAGAGGCTGCAGAAAGGTTAAGGATAATTGAGAAAAGGCCATCATCAATAACTATGGAGAGAGGTTTGGGTGAAATGAGGTCAGGAGTAGATTGTAAAGGGTTAAGAAGAGAATTAGAACTGTAGGTACCTTCTTCTCATGGGGTTCACCACAAAGGGCCCAAGAGATCTAGGATGATAGTTAGTGGGGATGGAAGGTTAAAATGAGAAGGGTTTGAGGATGCAAGAAACATGGAATGTTTGCAGAAAATGAGGCAGGAGAAAGGGACAGTTTGAAAATAAGCGATAAAGTAGGGATGACAGAGGGGGCAGTCTTGTGACAGAACGGGATGGAATGGGATCACTTCAGCAGGGGGAGGGCTAGCATTAGTAAGGAGAAAGTCATGTCATCACATAACACAGATGAAGGAAGAAACAGTGGCAGAAGAAGTCTGAGACATAGAAGATCAGGAAGCAGGAGCTCCTGCCAAATGGCCTGGTTTTTGTGGGGAGGGAGTTAGTAAAATATGATGCAAATCTCTCCATTGAGAAATTGGGCAAAGGGGGATTCGTGGGAGGTTTGAGGAGAGACAAAAAGGTTTAGAAGGGCCACTGTGAAAAGCAGGATAATGAGTTGATGAGTGCAGTACAGTAGATTTGCCTGGCAATGGTGAGAGCCCAGCTGAGGTTATACAACATAAATTTGTTGTGAATCCAACGGAAACCTTGTCTCTTCACTGGAAAAGTAATTCCTCTGGGCCTCAGTCTCCCTAACTGTAAAAATAAGAGGGTTGGATAGGGTAATCTTTAAGGTCTCTTCCAGCTCCAAATGTATGATTTCATGTACTCTCTTCCCTTATATCTCTCAGTGAGATTCTGTTCGTTCTTGGTGACGCACTACTCCAGATGTGGACAGTCAAAGATAAATTTGATAGCCTTCACACTTGGCCTTGGATTATCCCTTTTGGATAACGTGGAAATACAAACAAATGGCCTCTCAGGAACCCAGACTTTGAGTAGCGTCTATACTGAAAGAAGCAAGCAAAGGCAAATACTTTCAAGGAAAATGAATCCCCTCCCCATGGAACCTTTGTCTCTGTTATTTTTTTTTTTCAAGAATTAAGTTCTTAGCAAGAAATGTGATTTTAACTTCCATCTAGGCTATGTCTCCTGACTTACGCCAAGGATGGTGATTATAATCACCCATATATACTCAATAGGTGGAGATGTGGGGTTTGGGAGCTGATTTTTCTCCAAAACACAGAGATCAGTATGTCTAATGTCCATGAGGGTCTGGAATTCCTCAAGGGACCACCTATTGTGCTTTTTCTTCCGGGGAAGGCAGGATTGGGAAGCTATCTCTCCATTCTGCTGAATTTCTGCACAGAGTGGACAGAGGACACATTCGTCATAAAATGGATCCTTTAACAAAGTAGTTAGAATGACCAAACCTGGTCCGAAAGAAGAGATGGGAAAGATCTCCTTTCCTTTCTATGTCCCCGAGATGATTTCATAATTGTCTACCTGGCCAGGGACAGAGAGAAATTGAAAATGAAATATTTTCCCTTTTGTAACTCCAGATGTGGGAAAACAAACTAACCACTGTTCTCTTCACATTTCTCCCTACCTTGGAAAGAGGGGAACCATGGGTGCAAAAGTTTTCATACATTATGTCATGGCTATAATAGTTAGATTGTTTTTCTCTGTTACAAATGAAACCTTCGCTTGGGCAGGAATAGGGGATTATATCTGGAATGACTGTGTTTTGTTGTTGTTTGTTGTTGTTGTTGTTGTTGTTGTTGTTGTTGTTGTTGTTGTTGTTGTTGTTGTTGTTGTTGTTGTTGTTGTTGTTGTTTGTTGTTGTTGTTGTTTTAAGCCATCAATAAAATGGTCATTTAGAAAAAAAAAAATGAGGGGATCCTTTTGAAAGGTCAACTTACAAGTCTGCCTTAAGGAAACCTTTTCCTTCAACATCAAAAATCTTGAAAGCGTGCAGGATGGTCTCTTCTGGATCTGTTCCTGGAAGGACAAAACAGACAAAGCAGGTGAACATTTCAGGTCCCCCGGGGTCCCTGGAGAGAGATGGAGGCTGTTTCCATAAAATCAGGATGGTCACAGTAAAAACAGGCTGCTTCTTCTTCAAATCCCGGAACTTTTTTCTTTCCTCCCTTGAAATTTAAATTAAAAACTACTTTTTTTTTTTAAAAACTAAGTCCCTTAAATTACTTTTTAAGTTAACATTTTATTGATGCTTTAAAAAAAAATCAATCATTCTCCTATTCCTGCCCACCCAGTAAGACTTCCTGTGGAACAAACTACAACAGCTAAGTGAAATCAGTCTTGGAAAGGACCCTAGAGGTTAGCCCTCCCCTCCCAGATCTGAAATGACCTCTTCAAGGTCACCATCAAACTAGTGTCAGAGCTGGGACGAGAATGTAGGTCTTCTGCCTTGCTGGAGGCACGAAAGGAGATGGAAGAAAACAGGATGACATCAGTCAGAGCAAGAGTTCATGAAGGTGAAGAGAAGAGCAATTCAGCTGGGAAGAAGGGCTCCTCTCAGGATGCAAGGCACCTCCATATTTGTTCTCCAGATAATGGGGAGTCACGGAATATTCTGAGCAAGAAGTGACACGGTTCATTAGAAAGATTAAAGCAGCTGTTGTTGGAAGGATGGATTATTCATGTTTATCATCCTTGTTCACTTTAATTGCCGCTTATCATAAGCTGAGGGTTATTAGAGACAGCACTTGGGTTTGATAGAAGCCAGATTTGGGGAGGGGGGAGAGGGGGAGTTCGAAATGTGGTCAAATGCAGCAAATGAGAGTTATTAGTCTTATTATTTAAATGAATACACCTTGCCCAGGGCTATTCCTTCTGTTTTCAAAGGGTAATGAACATGACGATTATTGCTTAGTGAGGTTTTTGGTGGTTGATACTGTTTTAAATGTTGATTTGGAGAGTTTTAAAGGTGCTATTTTCTTGACACACAGAGCTGGGGAGAGAGCACTCATCTTCCCGAGTTCAAATCTGGCCTCGGACACTTACAATGACTGAGCTTGGGCAAGTCACTTCCCATTGTGAACCTCAGTTTCCTTATCTGTAAAATTTACTGGAGAAGGAAATATCAAATTATGTCAGGGTCTTTGTCTAGAAGTCTCAAATGGGGGCCCTGGAATAACTGAATGACCATAAAATTGTGTCTAAGGCCAGGGATGGGGGGGGCAAAAAAAAGTTATCTCTGGTGCAAGAAAACTCCAAATGGGGTCTCAAATGGGGGCCTGAAATACCATACAATTGTGTTCGAGGCTAGGGATAAAGGGAGGCAAAAAATTATCCCTGGTGCAATAAGATTCCAAATGGGGTCCCTGGAATGACTGAATGACCGTACAATTGTGTCGAAGGCCAGGGATAGAAGGAGGCAAAAAAAAATTGTCCCTAGTACAAGAAAACTCCAGATGGGGACTGAATGACCGTACAATTGTATCAAAGGCTAGGGACAGAGAGGGAAAATATTGTCCCCTTCTATCCCTGGCCTTTGACCCAATTGTATGGGAGAAAACTCCACATGGGGTCCCGTAAATGACCATATAATTGTGTCCAAGGCCAGGGAGAGAGGGCCACCGTCCTGGTCCACAGGCGCTCTATGAGGGGGACACAGCGTACAAACGTGTACGACGGGATAGCGGCCGGGAGAAATGGGAGCGGGCTGGGCGCAGGCGTGATGGAGAGGGCGGGCCTGCGGCTCTCCCTCCCCGGGGGTCCGGGCCAGGTGCAGGGGGAGCTCCGCCGCGTGTGGGCAGGCCTGGTTTGGGGCGGGGAGGCCTCCTTCCTCCCTCCGTGCACGCAAGCGGCCTCCTCCTCTCCCGGGCACAGCCGGCCTGCACAGGCAGCCTTTATTGATTAGCTGGTAAATAGCGCGGCCCTTTTGATGTGTCTGCATCCCGCTTTCTGGACAAATTGCATTACTCCGTCTCCCCGCAGCCGCGGCCCCATGTGGACGGCATTAACATAAATGGAGTTCTGTTGCTGCTCATCTGGCACCGAGGGCTCCGCGGCTCGCTCTGGCCTCCGCGCGGCCTTCACGGGGCTCGGGTCCGGCCCGATCTCCCGGGAAAGGCGCCTTCGGCCTCCCCCCGCGCGTGGGGGCTGGCGGAGCGGAGGCCGGTGCGGGCCCTCGCTCTGCCCCCTCCCGCTCCCACTACAAAGGCCCTCCGTCCCAATTAGCCGTGATTGGCTCGGAGCAGCCTTTTGGCTCGGCCTGGTTTGCATGACAAAAGCCCGGCCAGAAGGCCTGACAGGCCCAGCTGTTTCCCCCTTGTCAAATGAAAAAAAGCTGCTCTCCTGCTGGCCAAGGGGGGCCGGAGCGCTGGGGACGTGGCACCCGCTTCCCGGGCCCAGCTCCCTCGGGGACCCAAGCCGGGACCAGGGGCAGGGGCTCCAGCGGCACAGGGGACCCTCGGGAGCGACTTTCTGGGGGGAAACTGAGGCCCTGGGTGGGGAGGTGATACAGAGGATCCTAGAGCCATCAGCCAGGGGGGCCGGCCAGTCTAAGCCTTCATCTGCTGACGGGTCAACGGAATAGCGTCAGACCCGCCCAGAAAACCTGTGTGACCCTGTCCCTGCCTTAGTTTCCCCATCTGCACAATGGAGGCGATAATAGCCCCTTCCCACCAGAGAGAGCGAGTGTGGAGCACTCTGCAAACCCCAGAGTGCTGAATAATGCCAGTTATTATTATTAGTCATTATTTTAATAAGGGAGACAACACGCAAGCCGCTTGGTGACTACAGGAGACAGCTAGAGCCGCTGGAAGGTACTTCCTTTCAAAGAAGGAAAAAGCATCTGGGAGGCAAGGAAAAGGCTTTGGCCATGGCAGGGTCTGGAAGGTAGCCAGGAAACCAAGTGGGGTCAGGGGTGGCGAAGCGCTGTGTGGGATCATGGGGGGTGTAGATCAGGAAGGGGCCCCATCATCGAAGCCCCTTACTTTGTAGATGAGGCTCAGGAGTGCCACTTGCCCGGAACTAAATCCAGAGCCTTCGGCCTCTCCACCTGCCAAGGAGATCTCCCGGGGCTCCCTCCCCTCCCCTGGACAGGACAGTGCCCCAGACTAGCCCTGAATAAGGCAAAAATAGCTCATAACTCAAAGCACCCACAGAGTCCTTTTTTGTTCTTAAATCAAGCTGTGGGATAATCCCAGTTCACTTCCTTCCAGGCCCATGCCCTGAGTTTCTCGTGTTCCACGTGCTTTAAAAACTGAAAAGGCCTCTATCTAGGCTGATTGATAGGAGGGCATCCCTCCTGCTCAATTCTGAGCTGGCCCTCCCAAACAGCGCCCCCCCTTGAAGAATTGGGAGGCCCTTTGGTAATGGGAAGAAGAGAAAAGTAAACAGAAATTTCCAGATTGGGACAAAGGGAGGACTGAGAAAGGAAGGAGAAAGAGGAAGGAAAGAGAAGAAGGGAGAGGAAAGGGGAAAATGGAAAAAGGAAGGAAAAGGAAAGAAGGAAGATATGGGAGGGAAGAAAGGAAGGAAATTTAATTCCTTCCTTCCTTCCTTCTTTATTATCTTCTCTTCCCCTTTTTTTCCTTTCCTAGGCTTTTCTCTTCCCCTCTACTTCTTTCCTCCCCCTTCCTTTTCTCCCAACTTCAAAGTCCTGTTAATTCTCTCAGAATTCTCTAGATCAGAGCAGGAGGAAAGTAAAATTAGAACCCAATAAATGCTCTAAGAACATCCTGGGGGGTGGAGGGACTATAGGATGGCCCAGAATGTCTTTAAGAAAAGTGAGTTATCAGAAGAGGTCAAATACCAGGCAGTGACTGAGATGTTCAGCACAACCTCTCCTACTTTTGCCATGTATAAAGCAAACTTTACCTCCAAGAAAAGGCATCTCCCAGCCTAGTTTTTCACCACTCCAAGGACATCGCTCAAGTCCACCCAGCCCCTCTTCAGTTCCCTCCTTCCCCTTTCCAGTCCCTGAGACCACCAATACTTCCACTTTAGAGGGGAGCCCAAGAGAGCCAAAAGGATGAAGGGGAGGGATTGAGCCAACTGAATAGCATCACACCTGGCCTATGGAAAACCTGTGTGACCCTGTCACTGCCTTAGTTTCCCCATCTGCACAATGGAGGCGATAATAGCCCCTTCCCACCAGAGTTGTCACCAGGATGAATGAGTGATTGTAAAGCATTCTGCAAACCCCAGAGAGCTAAATAATGCAAGTTATTATTATTATTATTCATTATTTTAATAAGAGAGACAACATGGAAGCGGCTTGGTAACTACAAGAAACATCTAGAGCAGATGTAAGGTACTTCCTTTCAAAGAAGGAAAAAGCATCTGGAAGACAAGGAAAAGTCTTTGGCCATGGCAGGGTCTGGAAGGTAGTCAGGAAACTGAATTCCCAAACGTTCCCCAAAGGAAGCCTTTGGGGCACAGGAGGAGGAGGAAAAGGCCCAGAAGTAGAAGCTGATGGTGGATGGTGTTAGAGGAACCACGAGCAATCAGAGCTTGAGCATGGCTGCCTCCCTTCCGATGCCAAGACCCTCTGGGGGAAACCATCCTCCTGGCGGCACCCCGAGGCCCAGCTGCCTGTTTCTGCCCCTGCTCCGAGGGATGCTCACCTTTCAGCTTCTCTCCAAACATGGTCAGGAACACGGTGAAGTTGATGGGACCGGGAGCTTCCTTTACCATGGCTTCCAGCTCTTCATTCTTGACGTTGAGACGGCCTACGTGAAGAGGATTGAAGGGGATCATGGGTGTTCGGTCCTTCTTGACCCACATGAGAACAGCCCGGACTGTCTGGCCGTTGGTGACCCAGCCAATGCCAACCCCATAAAGCTCCCTTTCTGCCTCTCATGTTGTAAGTCTCCTCAACTAAATTTACTTGCCTTCTTGTCTCTCTATTGGCTCCTGATTTTTGCCGTGTTCCATCTCTTTTATAAGCATCAGGACTGGCCAGGTAGCCATCCTTATTGCCCAAGCCACAGCTTGGGGAAGACAGCACTCAGGGGCTGTCCCTGGAAACCCTGAAACCCCTTGGTAGGGCCCCTCTCCTCCCCAAGACCAGATTTCAGCGAGGGGCTCTCACTTGGGCCACATACAACACGCTGGTGCCGTACCCCGGAATCCCAAACCCTGCTCAGAACTCCATTAACACGGGGCCCTGGCTCTTAGCAAAAGGCTCTGCATAGAGTCGGGGTTTGCTGAATACCGAATGAATGAATGGTTGTACTACTTACCTCACAAGGCTCTCGTGAGGATTAAATGGCAATCCGTGTCATTATTTTTATCATTATTTATTTATATGTATATTTATTATTTAATTTAATGCATATATTTATTTATTGTTATTTATTTATTTATTATATTTATTGAGTGATTTACTAGTTCTCTGTACCAGTATATCACTCAATAAAGTCAATTTATTGTGACCATCCTTATAAACTCTTACCCAGGGCAGCAAAAGTGTCTCTCAGGTCGTTTTTATCAATGAAGCCGTCCCGGTTCTGATCCATGATGGTGAAGGCCTAATAAAGAGCAAAGGGCCCGTGAGTGCCTGGATCCTTCTGGACCTCCCGTTCCTCTCCCCTCCTCACAGCCGTGAATCCGGTTTTATTATCATATGAAGAAGGGCCCAGATTCTGTTGCACATTATTCCTTTCTTTTCAGCTTACAGAACTCGTGGGCATTGTATGCTTTCAACACATCAATGCATGTTGGTGAGAAACTTAATCAAGTCCACTTGAACTTCCCTTTACCAAATTAACACATGGTGAAACACAGAGCTGGGCCCCAGCCAATGCTGTTGGCGTTAGCGATTCACTCTTTTAACCCATGAGGGCCTTTATTCATTTTTTTTTAAAAGAAGCTACATTATTATTATTATTATTATTATTATTATTATTATTATTATTATTATTTTACTGAAGCAGTTGGGGTTAAGTGACTTGCCCAGGGTCACACAGCCAGGAAGGGTTAAGTGTCTGAGACAGGATTTGAACTCAGGTCCTCCTGACCTCAAGGCTGGTGCTCTATCCACCATGCCATCCAATTGCTCCAAGGGCTTTTATTCATGAGACTCGAGGAATGGTATTCCAATGATCCCATGCATTTGTATGAAAAGACCTGCTAAATGCCCAATTCATTCTTCCCAGACAGAAGGAAATTTAATGTGGGAAATATGTGGGCTCACTGTAGCACAGCAAATTAGTATACACGGCTCATTTTGGACCATACATTTAGAGAAGAGTCCATGTAGTCCAATCCCTTCATTATACAGATGGGGAAACTGAGGGTCAGAAATGAGGTGATTTGCTAAAGATCTTCCTTGGTAGCCCATTTGCAATGGGATTAAGTAATGGACCGCCCACCCTCTGCCCTTGAAACTTCTCCTTTGGGCATCAGTATCAAGTTATTTTGAGACACAAAGTTTTGCAAAGGTAAATATTTAAAAAAAAAAACTATCTTTGCATGAATTTGAAAAATAAAAAATAAAATAAAATATGAAATCAATGTGCTCTTCAAACATCGAGTATAAACCAACATTTTATAACTCGAGTCCAATTTCATATGTATTTGGGAATTAAGCATGAGATCCGATGATCTAAAGAAAGTTTGGGGGGAATATTCTTAGAGTATTCTAGACACCCTTAATCTACTTCTCTTTTTTCTTCCTCTTCTCACTTCTATCTTTTTTTCCTCTCTTTTATTCTACTCATCTTTTTGTCTCTCTCTTCTCTCCTCTCCTTTCTTTTGGTCTCTCTCTATGTCTCTCCATACTTCCTCTTGTCTCTGTCTCTCTATGTCTGGATTTTCACATGCAGAATTTGCTTAGAGAAGCAGGTTTTGACTCAAGTTTGGACAGGTGGGAGCCCTGACTCCATTTTGGAGGCACCAACCTCTTTAAACTCCTGGATCTGGGATTGGTCGAACATGGAGAACACGTTGGAGCCGGCTCCTCCCTCTGTCCTCTTCTTTGCCTTTTTGGGAGCCTGCAAGGAACCCACGTATAAGTGACGTCAGTCATTACCACTTGGACATGCAGCCACAAGCACCGGCAGCCACCACGGCCCACAACTTCCCAACACCGGCCAGAAAGTCCCCGTGAAAACACCTTGGAGAAAAAGTTAAAAGCCCTGTATGATTAAAGACCATATTATTACCATCCCTACCTGCGTTAATAGCCATCCCCAGAGAGAGAAAGCTCAGGATCTTGCCGAAGTCTTGTAAATAAGGATCCCATCTTCCCAGGCCATTACTGTTCAGCCAGCCCAGCCAGCCTTGGGGCACGAGGGAAGGGATCATTAAGCTCCTGGGCAATGGTATTCCAAAGGATGGAACAGTCTCCACCCTCAAGGACTCAAAGAATAGAATCTAGAATTTCCAAACTTAAAGATCATCTAAGCCAGTCCTTTCATTTTACAGATGAGAAGATTAAAGCTCATTCTAATTGCCCTTTCCTACACTTTTAGTTTCCATCCACGTCCCCATCCAAGCTCCCCCTGCTTAAATGTTCTCCATTCTTCAGATGCCGTCCTGTCCACGGTCTTTCGGTTTAACAACCACCTCTCTTACCGTTTGGGGGCGTTGGGAGGGGGCTATAGTTATTTATGTATTCTTTTATTCTCTGCTAGATTATAAACTCCCAGAGGACCAGAACCGGGTCTAAGTTATGGGTTAGAGTAGGGGACAAACGTCTGTTGGCCAAGTGAAGTGGGTTGGCCAACAAAGATGGTGGACTATACAGACACTTAACGCTTCCTGGGCAAGTCACTTAACCCCAATTGCCTCAGCAAAATAAATAAATAATAAAATAAAATAAAAGCCACCCTCACTGGAACCCTTCCACCCCTCAAGCCTTCTTCCTTTTTTTAAGCCAAACTCCTTGAAATGCTGTCTAGGCTCATTGCCTTCCCTCCTTCTGTTCTTACTCTTCCAGACCCCCTACAATCTGCCTTCCCCCATCATCCTTCGGCAGCATCTGCCCTTTCCAAAGCTCACTATGATCCCTTCATCTTTCTGCACTTCTGTGAAACATTTGGCCTGACAGAGGATCCTCTCTTCCTTTTGGTCTCACTTCCCCAGACACTCAGGGCCTTACTCTCATGGTTCTCGCTGACCACCCTTTTTAAGTTTTAAGTTTCATACCTCCTCATTGTACCCAAGTCTGTCTTCTCTCCCCTTCTCTCTGTCGCTCGTCCACTCCATCTTTACAGAATTTCAAGTCTCGTTACGTACTACTTCCCTCAGAAGGACGGTTAAACACCGTGATCCAGCCAAACTGCCTTCCTTACACGTCACACTCTGACCATCTGCAATGTCCTCCATCCTTACTCCATCTCCCAGAATCCCTAGCGGCTTTTTTGAGGTTTAGCTTACATGTGACCTTCTCTCTGAGACATTTCCTGATATCTTTAGTGGCTAACGACGAGAAAACCTGGTATTGGTTGTGACTTTCACTGGCAGATGGGCACTGCCACAGATAAAAT
>NC_133620.1:466114102-466229102 GCF_048593235.1 Sminthopsis crassicaudata | reverse complement strand
TCAAACTACGGCCCATGGGCCACATGCGGCCGCCGAGGACGTTTATGCGCCCGCCGGGTTATGACAAACAGGCTAAGGACGTTTATGGACCCGCCGGCTTATGGCAAATGGGCCGAGGGGCGGAGACAGAGCGTGAGGTTTTGTTTCTACTATAGTCCGGCCTCCAACAGTCTGAGGGACGTGAGCTGGCCCCTGTTTAAAAAGTCTGAGGATCACTGTAGACAACCTAACTCAGTCTCCTCATCAGGTGAAAAAGAAAATGGCGGCCAGAGAGAGACTTGCCAATGATCACATAGTACAGTGAGAAGAGGACTGCACTTGGAATCCTAACATAGAGTGTTAACCCAGAAGGGTTCTGGATTCAAATCCTACCCCTGATTCTCCATCTCTGGGTGACCTGAGATGTCATTTCATCTATAAAAGGATAGGGTTAAATTCCATATTCTCCCTCCTTATCTCTGCTTCTTGCTTTTCTGCCATCATTACCACCTTCTTCCAACTTGGGGTTAGGAGAGAGAGTTGGAAGCTGGAGTTTCTCGCCTCCTAAAAAAGTTTTTAAAATATCAACAGTAGTGATAAAGAAAGAAAGAAAGAAAGAAAGAAAGAAAGAAAGAAAGAAAGAAAGAAAGAAAGAAAGAAAGAAAGAAAGAAAGAAAGAAAGAAAGAAAGAAAGAAAGAAAGAAAGAAAGAAAGAAAGAAAGAAAGAAAGAAAGAAAGAAAGAAAGAAAGAAAGAAAGAAAGAAAGAAAGAAAGAAAGAAAGAAAGAAAGAAGAAAGAAAGAAAGAAAGAAAGAAAGAAAGAAAGAAAGAAAGAAGCATCAAGAAAATATTTGTAAATGCTCCAAAGTGAGCAGGAAGAAGTTTAGAAGGGGTCCCAGATAAGCATTGCTGGTGAGATTGTATTAAATTAATAAATAGAATCTTATTTGATTTTTAAATTATATATATATAGTTACACATAATATTATTTTTTTCCATATTTGCATAAGCATTTTAATTCTTGAATTTTAACAGTTCAAACAACTGTCAGCTAGATAACATAAATATAGGCTATATGCACACAATTTACAGCCACTTACGTAGATGCAAGAATCGCAAACCTCAGCACCGGCCCTGAATTCAGGAGGGCCCGAGTTCAAATCTGGTCTCAGCCACTTAACACTTCCTAGCTGTGTGACCCTGGGCAAGTCACTTAACCCCAGCCTCAGGGTGAAAAAAAAAAAAGGAAAAAAAAAGAATAGCAAACCTCACAAGAATGTCAAAGTATTTCAACTTTCATGGAGTCAACTATTTAGATATGACTGATAGGTCTACACATAATATTATAAAAACATTTATTTATAACAATCTACAATCATAGACAATTAATACACAATTTTATTTGATTTTTAAATATATATTATATTATAAATATACATATTTATAATTTATTATATACCATTAATAAAAATTTTTATTTAGTTTTTAAATATATATATATAACATTATAAATGCATGTTTTATAATATAATATATAATTATATACATTTAATAAACATAATCTTAATAACAGTATACAGTGAAATGTTGTTTCAGTTTGTAATAAATAATGGACAATTTAGCCAAAAGGCAGGAAAGAAAGAAGAGCAGGGAAGGGAAGACAGAGATGAAGGAAGAAGGAAACAGGGAGTCTATTTTAAATAGTTTCACTTGTGGAGAGAATAAGAGGTTAATAATAATTCATATTCGTCCTAGGTAATCTCCCGTTCAAGTGCATCAGCTAGGGGACGCCATAGTGCACAGAGCATCAGACCTGGAATCGGGAAGCTCTGAATTCAAATCAAACCTCACTTGCTGATGTGACTCTGGTCACCTCATCCTGTCTGCCTCAGTTTCCCCATCTGTAAAATGGGAGGAAATGGCAACATCTCTGCCAAGACATGGGGCCACAGATTTGACCAAGAAAGGTTGAACCTTTTAATGTAATTCCGTAATTGTTTTAGCTTATTTTGACTTCTGGATCTCGCATCTTGCACTCCACTGAAGTCCCCAGGATTTTTTCATCTGAATTATCGGCTAGTTGTCCCCAGGGAAAGCAACCTGCAAGGGAAGGAATATCCTTGGGCTTGGGACAAAACTAGGATCCGGCCTTGAAGGGTGGATCAGATTCAGAATTTAGGAATAGCTGTAGGGAATGGGAAGACCCCATTGGACAGGAAGTCCAGAAAACCTTCAGATCCCAGCTCTGCCACTCAACAGTTGTGTGACCCTGGGCAAGGTCTTTCCAAGTCTCAGTTTCTTCATCTGGAAGATGGGGATAATACTATGAGGACTCTCTCTCCTAGGTGGCTGATGGGAGAATCCAGGGAGTAAAAGTGTGCACGAAGCATGTGAGAAGGAGGGCGATGCAGAGGGAGGGAACAGCATGGACAAAGGCGCGGCGATGGGGAATTGGCAGGAAGCTCACTGGCAGGAATGGTGAAGGTGAGCAATGAGCTGGCCGGACTCTAGTGGGCCTCCAGCTCAGCCCGCGGCCTCCCGCTCTCCCTGCAGTCCCTGTCAGGTGCTCCGGGAGGATGAGGAGGGGCGAGCCTTCATCTCTGTCAGCCTCCTTCATTAGGAGGGAGTGAGATGCCCCCGTCAGGGGGAGGGCCTGCTGCTGTGGTCCAGGTGGAGCATCAAAGGCTCGCTGTGATCCAGGAGGACCCCAAGGGGGTGGAGAGGCTGGGGGGAGACGGCCTGGGAGACTCCCCCACAATCTCATTTGCATTTCAAACAGGGGTCGCCTCGGATTTAAATACAATTAGCATTTGCAGTGCTGAGACTGGGCCCCCCAGAATCTGCTCCCATGCCCTCCTTGGTCCACAGCCCAGAATTACTCACAGGGCCAATTTACGCCCTCACGCTCCCGGGGAACCCAGCAGCAGCAGCAGCAGCAGCACCCTGTGCTCCCGCAGCCAGGCAGTCTGCCCCCCCCCCCCATCTTGTCTCTCTCCCCCGCCCCTGTCTCCCCCCCACCTTATTATCTCTTCTCTCCTTCTATTTTTCCCAGCTGCATTCCTCCTGTTTCTCTCCTCCCTCTGTCCCGCCCGCCTTTCCATCTCTATCTCACACACTCATTCCCGACATAAATTTCCTTTCTTCCCCCCCCCCCCATCCTGCCCTTTCCTCGTGGGACCACAGCTACTCTCACTCCTAGAGCATCCACAGCAGCCCTTGTATACAGTAGGTGCTGAGCAAGTGCAGATTGGCTTGTATTCGGTCTCCTTTTGTTTTTACTCCACAACACAATCCATCCTCAACTTCACACACACACACACACATTCTCACACACACATATGGGCGCACACACACGCACACTCACACTCACACACATACACACACATTCACACACATACACACATTCATACACACTCACACACATATACACATACATGCACACTCACACACACACACTCACACACACATACACACATATACACATACACACACACATACACACACACATTCACACACATACACACATTCACACACACATATACACATACATACACACTCACACTCACACACACACATACGCACACACATACACACACACTCACACACACATACACACATATACACATACACACACTCACACATACACGCACACTCACACACACACATACACACACACATTCACACACATACACACATTCACACACACATATACACATACATACACACTCACACTCACACACACACACATACGCACACACATACACACACACTCACACACACATACACACATACACATACATACACACACTCACACATACACACACTCTCACACATGTACAGTCTCACACACACTCACACACACATACACACACACATTCACACACACACTCACACTCACACACAATTCACACATACATACACACACACTCACACACATTCACACTCACACACACATACATACACACACATTCACACATACATACACACACTCACACATACACACACGTACAGTCACACACACACACACACACACATTCACACATACATACACACACTCACATACACACACGTACAGTCTCACACACACACACATACACACACATTCACACATACATACACACACTCACACATACACACACGTACAGTCTCACACACACACACACATTCACACATACATACACACACTCACACATACACACACACACACTCACACACACACATACACACACATTCACACACATACACACACATTCACACACATACACATACATACACACTCACACACACATACGCACACACATACACACACACACATACACACATATACACATACATACACACACTCTCACATACATACACACACTCTCACACACATACACACATTCACACATATACACACACATACACACATGTACAGTCTCACACACACTCACATACACACACATTCACACATACACACACGTACAGTCTCACACACACATTCACACATACACACACGTACAGTCTCACACACACACACATACACACACATTCACACATACATACACACACTCACACATACACACATGTACAGTCTCACACACACTCACACTCACACACACATACACACATATTCACACACACTCACACACACATACACACATTCACACACACATTCACACATACATACACACACTCTCACACACACACTCACACTCACACACACTCACACTCACACACACATACACACATTCACACACACATTCACACATACATACACACACACTCACACACATTCACACTCACACTCACACATACATACACATACTCACACATACACACATGTACAGTCTCACACACACTCACATACACACACATTCACACATACATACACACACTCACACATACACACACGTACAGTCTCACACACTCACACACACATTCACACATACATACACACACTCACACATACACACACGTACAGTCTCACACACACACACATACACACATTCACACATATATACACACACTCACACATACACACACGTACAGTCTCACACACACACACATACACACATTCACACATATATACACACACTCACACATACACACATGTACAGTCTCACACACACTCACACTCACACACACATACACACACACTGGCACACACATACACCCATTCACACATACATACACACACACTCTCACACACACACTCACACTCACACACACTCACACTCACACACACTCTCACACACACACATTCACACTCACACTCACACATACATACACATACTCACACATACACACATGTACAGTCTCACACACACTCACATACACACACATTCACACATACATACACACACTCACACATACACACACGTACAGTCTCACACACACACACTCACACACACTGACACACACACATACACATACATACACACACACATTCACACATACACACACTCACACATACACACATACAGTCTCACACACACACTCACACACATACACACGCACACACTCACACATACACACATGTACAGTCTCACACACACTCACACTCACACACACATACACACACTCACACTCACACACACATTCACACACACATTCACACACACATATACACACTCACACACATACACACATTCACACATACATACACTCACACATACACACACGTAGAGTCTCACACACACACTCACAGTCACACACACATACACACACACACACATATACACATACATACACACTCACACACACATACACACACATTCTCACACACATTCACACACACACTCACACACAAACATATACACATACATACACACTCACACTCACATACACACACATTCACACACACACTGACACACACAGATACACACACTCACACTCACACTCACACACATTCACACACACACACACACACTCACACAGACACGATCACATTTCCCAGCCCCATATATCCCTCCATCAGCCGCCCCCCCCACAGGTGACCTCAGTCCCTTCCTTGTGAGACCGCAGGTTCAAATCCCACTTCCGAGGCTTTCCCAGAGAAGACTCACTTGGGCCAGACTTCCCCCCTCTGTACAAGGAGGTGGAGGCCCCCGCCCATCCCTTGCCCTGGAAAGTCTGCTGGGGAGCGTCTCAGTCTTCCCGGATAACTTCAGAGGTGACAAAGCACTTTAAAAAATCTGGATCTAGAGTCCCTTCGCCTGCCTCAGTTTCCCCATCTGTAAAACAAGAGCGAACCTTCCAAATCTAGGACCCTGACCCCTTAGCCGATTTTGGACGGCCGAGACCAATCCCAGGAAGTTTTCCTTTCTGGCACACGAGAGAGCGCCCCACTCCTCTGAGCCCCATGGCGGACACCCCGCCCCCACTTCTGTCTGGGGGACCCCTCCCCAAGCCCCGTGTGGGCCGGGAATCCGCTCCCGGGGTCCTCAGCCCCGGGAATTCCACCGCAGAGGCTCTGGGTGGTCTCCCCCTCGTTCCCCCAGTGATCTCCCCGAACCCCTCCATCTCGCCCTGGCTTCCAAGGCTGTTTGTCAGAAGCCAGAAGCACTCTGCTGACTTGTAATTATTTTTACTATGGTTCTTTGTCTCCACTAATCCTTTGAAAGAAGCTTTACTGAACAGCTGAAATATTATGATGCTATAAAACCTCTGTAATATTTATAAATCCCTTAAGACATCATAAAGAAAAAAAGCCCTCCCCACAGAGTTCATCTAACATAATTACATATACATTTCCCTCTGATTAATAAAAAATGATCGCTTCCTTATGGAAAGATAGACTGAGCTCTCCCCCCGCGCCCCCCTTTCCTTGGAGACTCGGATATTCTCCCTTCTCCTCCTCACAGAAAGGTGTCGGAAGGTGGGAGAACCTCCCCCCCCCAGCTCCCGCTGCTGAACGGCAAACGGGGACTGTTCTCCCCAGGCCGCAGCTCCCGCTTCCTGGGGGCTCGGGGGGCTCCGCGATGAGGCAGAGGAGCCAGCCCCGCACAGAGCAGGCCGTCCACGCCGGCCCCCTGGGAGTCTGCACTTCCTGGGCTCCAGACACAGAACTGATTTTAGGCGTGAGGCAGGCAGTGAGGCAGGCAGTGAGCCGGGAGGCAGTGCTGTGCGGTGGGCAGAGCCACGGGGCTGACCTCAAAGGGTCTGCTTTGGGCTCCTGCCTCCGAGCCGGGCCCTAGCGGACGGGGGCCGAGGCACTTCTCAGCCACGTGTCCTGGGCCAGGCTCGTTCCACCTGCCTCCTCAGGGAGTTAAATGGGAGGGCCCCGCTTGGGACCCCAGGCCCTTTGGGTTCGGTCCTACCTCTCAGGGGCTTGGAAATGGAGGATCCCTCCCTAAGAAAGAGTCTCCTCGTCCCTCCCTGAGAGTCTCCACGAGGGAGGACCTCGGACCCTTTTCTCCCTGCTAGCAAGGGTTCGAGGCAGCCGAAGGCCCAGGGATTCCTTGGGGAAAGAAGATCCCCCAACTTAGCCCTGCTCGGCCCCCAGACTCAATTCTGCACCTGGGAGAATTTCAGTATCATGGCAATATAAGCCCTGGGAGATCAGGGTCCTGCAGGGAACCAAGGACCATCCCCAAAGTCAGGTCCAAGGGAGGAAAGTGGCCTGAGCCAGGACCCCTCCCATGGTCCTCCCTTCTTTCTCTCAGCCACGTGGCCGAAGAGGAGCCAGCCCAGGGAGCACTCCCGAGCGGCTGCTCCTACTTGGACTTCCCCAGGTCTCCTCCAGTCTCCCCCTCTCTTATTCTCCCTCTTCCCTTCTTTGTTCCCCCTCCCCCCACTTCTTTCCCCAACCTCCAGCCCTCTCATCTCCCCATAAACCTAGAAAACTGTAATTGTTAAACAAAGCAAAGTCAGCAGAGTTCCTGCCAGCTGATGACAAAGTGGGTGACGGGCTTGGGGGGGGGGCGGGGCCGCACCTGGGCGAGGACGTTGGGAGCTAAGGTCGGGGTGACGTCAGGGCTGGGGCTGGAGGTGGGAGCGATGGGTGAGGAGTGGAGGGGGAGATGGGAGAGAGACCGGCGAGCAAAGCGAGAAGGGCGAGAAGAGAGGGCTAAAGGGAGAGGAAGAAATAAAGAGAAAGAAAAGAAATTCAGAAGGACACAAGTCACCCCAGCCTGCCTACCATGAAGCTGTTCTTCTTGCCGCCTCTGCTGCGCCAGCCTGCGAGATGGCACATGGAGGGGCGATTGTCTCTTTTATAGCGTCGCTGACAATCAGGGCAACTGTGCCCACTCCAAGTTTAGACAATAGATGTAAGGTGGCAAAAGTGCGGTAACCAGAGCCCAGGAGAATCTCTGGCATCCCATCTGTGCAGGACTTGGGACGGGCCCAGCCACAAAGCTGGAGACGACTGTTGGTCCGGGGCCGCCCTTGAGACACGGCCCCCTCCCGGGGAGCGCCAACCGGGCACTCAGGCAGAGCGGACGAGGGGCGGTGGGCAGGGGGCTCGGGGTAGAAATGCCCTTATGGTAAAACTGAAAGGGACACTACCAGGCAGGGATTCTCCCGGACCCTAAGTCTCTGACTTTATGGGGGCTAATAGGAGATTTCTCTGGGACCCCCCCGCCACCAGCCTAGGATTTGCCAGTGCTCCATAGATATGGGTCAACACAGTACAAGGGGGGAAAGAAGGCGGTTCCAGCTGCCCTTCCTGCTGTTCCTCACGTTTTCCATCCCCTTCCCCTCATCTACAAACCTTTGTTTTCATCGAAAGTTTGCCCAAATATTACTTAAGGGGTAACTGACTAATTAAGGGTTCTAGGGTTCTAAGGGGTTCTTGACTTTTTTGTACGTTGCCTGTCCCTTTCGCAGCCTGATGAAAATTCTGGCCCCCTTCTCAGAGGGACGCTTTTAGAGGCATAAAATCAAATATATCGCAAAGGACCCCAAATTCTGAATCATGGCCCCCAGAATAAGAACCTCCTTCTACAGGAAGCCTTTCCTGAGCTCCCTCCCCCAGCTACTAGTGCTCCCCTCGCCTCCACTCACCTTGTGTTTATTTTATGAACATTAATTTACTGGGCAGCTAGGCGGTGCAGCAGGCAGAGCCCTTCCATTCTTACTGGTTGTGTGACTCTGGGAAAATCACTGAACTCTGCCTGCCTCAGTTTCCCCATCTGTAAAATGAGCTGGAGAAGGAAATGGTAAATCGCTCCAGCATATCTGCCAAGAAAACCCCAAATGGGGTCATGAAGAATCGGACAGAACCGGTGAATGCCTGGGTAACAAAAACATTCATTGACATATATCTTGTTAGTCTCAAATAGCATGTGCAGAGGGCAGAGATCCCGGTGCCCATCCCCAGGCCTGGCACAGAGGGGCTGCTTATTGATTGAGTGATTGCTTCAGGCAGAGAGAAGGGCCGACGCCCTCCCTTCCGGCAGGTGCTGCCCATGCCCATGCCCCAGAAATGCCCCCAACGAGAGGCTGGCTGCTTTGGCACGATCTCCGTGGGTTCCTCATCTGCTCCCTCAGAACCACCATGAGCATGAGCTCTGAGGAGCAGAGGAAAATCCGCAGTCAGAGGACTCGCTCAAAATAATCGTGGGCAAGACGTCTCATGCCCCAAGTCTCTGCTTCCCCATCTATAAATTGGGCAGACTGGAGAAAACGACCTTAGCTTGTGTGAAACTTGCCTTTCTTTGGATCCCAAGCATTTAAGATGGTCCGGGTACACAGTAAGCACTTAATAAATGCTTGTTGACTGACAATGCTGAGCCTCTCCCAGCCCTGCAGGGTCCCTGCCCTCAGCAGGCTTGTGCTGAAGCTTCCTCTGTTTCCTGAACAATCGGGAGATACAAGAAGCCGCAGGGACCGTTTACCGGGAGCGCGCCCCGAGCTCGGGCGCCCTTGTAGAAAGACGAAGCCCTTCCAAGCATGGGAGCCCCTCCGACCCTCTTAAAAATCCTGTGAGATAGTGGTAAGAGCAGGCCGGTCCTGGATTCAAATTCTGCCCAGCTGAGATAAGCCATTCAGCTCTGAGTCCCAGCTGGCGCCCCTGGGTGCGTGCAGTTTGGTGCAGAAGCAAAGATCTGGGTTCGAATCTCAGCTGCTTCAGCCGCTTAGCGCCCTCAGTTTCCCCATTTGCAAGGTGAGGGGGCTGGGTTCATGGAGCTCCCAAGTCCCTTTCCCCTCCGGCTCTGTGATCCCGGCTGTCTCTGGCCACGAAGGCCGTCCGGGGGCCGCCGGTCAGATCCTCTGCCAGGGATCACATAGCTCAGATTAGGGTCTGACCACGTCCCCGGGAATGCGGGAGCTTAACTGTCCCTGGGGGAGCATCAAGGCCCAGGAAGCTCCGGGGGGAGCAGAGAGCATTATGGAGAAGAGCCTTCTTTTGATGTCGCTCCCAAGGATTTGGGGGCATCCGTCCAAGCCCCAGCCCTGGGGCTCCGGGTGGGCACAGAGCCTCCGGGGGGCTTTTCCTGGTGCCCGGGGTCAGAGGCAGCAACTTTCTGCCAGCTCAAGGGGAGAAGTGACCGCCAGCCGCAGCCATCCTTCGGGCCCATCTCCCCCCCCAAAACCTTTCTGATTCATCTTCAGAGCTCAGCCCCGACCCCCTCCAGGTGACGATACCTCCCCCACAAATAGCCTTGCATCGATTTTATGTGTCCCTGATAGAATGGGGACTCCTTGAAGGCAGGGACTGTCACAGATCATACATCAAAAGATGGGAGGGACTCCAGAAAATGCAACTTTACAGATAAGGAAACTGAGGTTCAGGGAACTTAAGTGACTTTTCCAATGTATAAACCAGAGGGAGGATCTGAGTTCAAATCCAGCCTCAGACTCTTAATACGTCCTAGCTGTATGACCCTGGGCAAGTCACTCAACTCCAATTACCTCATCAAAGGAAAAAAAAAAAAAATATATATATATATATATATATATATATATACACACATATAGAGAGAGAGAGAAAGAGAGACAGAGACAGAGACAGAGACAGAGACAGAGATAGAGACAGAGAGAGAGACAGAGAGAGACAGAGAGACAGAGAGAGAGACAGAGAGACAGAGAGAGAGACAGAGAGACAGAGAGACAGAGAGAGAGAGACAGAGAGAGAGACAGAGAGAGACAGAGAGACAGAGAGAGAGACAGAGAGAGACAGAGAGAGAGAGAGAGAGAGAGAGAGAGACAGAGACAGAGAGACAGAGAGACAGACAGAGAGAGAGAGAGAGAGAGACAGAGACACAGAGAGAGACACAGAGACAGAGACAGAGAGAGAGAGAGAGACAGAGAGAGACAGAGAGACAGAGAGAATCAGAGAGAGAGAGAGAGAGAGAGAGACAGAGAGAGAGAGAGAGACAGAGACAGAGACACAGAGAGAGAGAGAGATGAAAGACATGGTTTGATTTGGAACTCCCAAATGAGAAAACTCCCCTCTACCATTAGAGACTGCCAGCTCATAGTCTTAGAAAGGCTCCATGACTTGTGTAGGATGGCACGGCGGGTCCCTCCCTCCATCCTGCTGACTTACAGCCTGGCTTCCTCTCGGGGATGTCACTCTGTCTCTGGTCAAGAGCAGCCGCAGTGATAAGAGATCTCCTGGACGTGTGGATGCCATCCCCTCTCAAACCTCCCCAAGGTCTCCGAAGGGGAGAAGCAGCGATAAAGAAACTCCAAGTGGCGCAGGGCCTGGAGGAAAGGGGCCGCGGCTGCAGAGCTCGCCGAGCATCTTCATGTTCTGCCTGTTTAAGCAGTGATTTGGGAGCTGAGCGCGTCTAATTAACTGGCTTCCCCAGGATGGGAAAGGATGAGACACGATGTTCCCTCCAGTCACCGAACAGAAATAAGTGTGAGAGCAACAAAGACTTCCAGAGCCCTGGACAAATGCAACAGGGAATCATTGAGGGGCCTAAGACTTTGAGGGAATCAGCCCAGAAATTGCAAAGTCTTAGAGATCAGTTATTCCTCTCCAGTCCTCCCCGTTCCACGCCTTGCGTCCTCCCACCCCTTTTTACCAAACTGTACAATACTCACTGTATGACATTGACCTGCATGTTCCCTAAGCTTGGAGAAGATATAACCCATGTCTTGAAGACACAGCCCACGTCTTTGCAGGCTCACAGTCACTTCTGGACTGACAGCAACTTGGCAGGGAGGGGTCTAGTGGAACATCCAATGTATGGATACATCCAATGGGGGAAGGAGGAGCATTTCCCTGGAGGAAGGAGAGATTGGGGGAAAGACAGGTGAGAAGAGATGAGAGAATTAAGAAAAATCAACCTTTCTTGGTCTAGCTCCAGAAGAAATCGGAGTCACCATTGTTAAAGGGAAAGAGGTAGAAATCGGGCCTTGACCCGGGGCAGTTGACATTGTTTGTCATTGACTTAGGCGGAGCTTTATAGATTTTAGGAGGAGAGATAGAACATTAAGATTCTGAGATCTCAGTGAGCCAAATGGGCCAAACCTAAGAAGATGAAGCATAACAAGGATAAATGCAAAGTCCAACACTTGGGATCAAGAAATCAATTTCACAAATGCAAGGTGGGGAAGTCACGGCTAAGTGACAAATGGTAGAAATGATCTTAGATCGAGCGGATTGTGAGCTAAAGACACATCAACGGTGTGGATAAAATAATGAAATAAAAAGTTAATGCTGTCTTGGGTGGCTTTTCCTTGGGCCAGAGTGCCCTTGGCTGGGAGACAAGAGGCCTCTGATGCGGTACCTTGGTCAGAACAAAGTTGGGGCTGGAGGAAAGGATACGTTTGAGGAAAGACCAACTAGAGCAGGTTGGAATTCTAAGGGTACCAATGCCATGTAAAGGCTGACAGGGCTGCCATGTGAAAGAGGGGCTGGACTTTTTTCTGAGTGGGCTCAAAGAAAGGATCCAAGAGTTCTGGTCAAAAGTATTCTGTGAAATGAGATTTCAGACTTCAGATTTCAGCTCTACACAAGGAAAAACCATCCAGTAATTAATTGGAACTACTCAAAAGGTCAATGAGCCTCCTGGGCAGGCAGTGGATTCACCCTCGCTCGTGGTCTTTGGGCAAAAGCTAAAGTGATCATATTAGGGACATGGTGGACACTCCATCCCCACCCCCAACCCTTTTCTTTTTTTTTTCTTTTTTTCTTTTTTTTCTTTCTTTTTTTTATTAATTTTTATAATTATAACATTTTCTTTGATAGTACATATGCATAGGTAATTTTTTTTTACAACATTATCCCTTGTACTCCCTTCTGTTCCGAGTTTTTCCCCTCCTTCCCTCCACCCCCTCCCCTAGATGGCAGGCATTCCCATACATATTAAATATCTTCTAGTACATCCTAGGTACAATATATATGTGCAGAATCAAATTTTGTTGTTGTTATTGCAAAGGAAGGATTGTATTCGGAAGCTAAAAATAATCTGGGAAGAAAAAGAAAAAAACAAAAATGCTCACAGTTTGCACTCATTTCCCAGTGTTCCTTCTCTGGGTGTAGCTGATTCTGTCCATCATTGATCAATTGGAATTGGATTAGCTCTTCTCTATGTTGAAGATATCCACTTCCATCAGAATACATCCTCATACAGTAACATTGTTGAAGTGTATAATGATCTCCTGGTTCTGCTCGTTTCACTCAGCATCAGTTGATGTAAGTCTCTCCAAGCCTCTCTGTCTTCCTCCTGACCCCCAACCCTTTTCACAGGCTGTTCCCCACAACTGAAAAGTGCTTCCTCTTTCTCTCTTCTTCTGCCACTCAGAATCCCTAGTTTCCTTGGAAGCTCAACTCAAGAATCACCTTGGACCTAGAATTGGGGGACACTTTGTGTGATCTTTGTCGAGTCTCCTCCCCCACCTCCACGACCTGGTGTCCCACACAACTTTTATTTATAAAGTGTTTTTCAAAAGTTTTTGTTCCAAAAGCTCCAACCTGAACTAAGATTTTTGGGACACCCTGTATACACAGGGAACATGAGTTCATTGAATGTAGGGACTTGGACTAATTGCTTTTTGGATCCCCGGTGTTAAACACAGTTCTTGCCTACTAAGGGCTTGTTGAACGACCTGCTGACTGACCAATGGATGGCATTTCTCCAGGCTAGTTCGATCTAGAACACAGACTTAGCTTTCGGGGAAATTCTGTCACATTCCGCTTCCGTTACACTCTTCAACACCCCCTCCACTAAAAACTTTCTACTTTCTAATTATTTAGTTTTCTAAATTTCTAATGAATTTGGGATGGTCAGGAAAGGCCGGACGGCAGAGAAAACTGAAGAACTTCCTCTTCGGGCCTTGAGTTCAAAGGAAGAGCCACCATTTCCCATATGAAATCTACACAGAAAACTATCTGCCTGAGCCCATGGGGGAAGGAATGGGGTGATCCCTCCCATCCCATGCCAGGATTCTGGCTCCGGCTCCTCCGAAGCCTCTCAGCCCCAGGGCTGGACAAGTTGCTTGTTATCTAGAGGAAGGGGAGGCTTCATGCTCTCCACAGCTAATAAATCTCTGGAGCCAGTGGCCACCAAGGCATGCGCTGCTGGGCTTCCTCCTTCCTAATTTCGGACATCTTAAGCTCTTGTTTGGGAATGGAACACGCCGAAGTGCACTGGATTCCCTGGGATGACAGATGACAAGAAATCTCGTCCCCTGCAGTCATTGGGCGGTAATGAGTGTGAGAGCGGCTAAGACTGCCAGCGTCATAGATAAATCCTAGATGGAATATTTGTGGGTTCTGAGACTTTCGGTGAATCAAAACAGAAATTACGAGCTCTTAGCCAATTATTCCTGTCTAGCTCTCCCTCTCCCCCCCAGCCACCCTCCTTCTTTTTCATCTTATAAAGAGAGAAACAACCACAATCAAAATTGAGCTGAGACCATGGAAAACTTAGCAAAATGAGACCGTTGTGAAACAAATTGGCAGCAGGAAGGGAGAGACAAGCTTCAGATGCCCATAACCCCGGGGGGAGCTCCGAGCTCTGACCCTGCTTAGTGCTCTGAGAATGCAGGGGGACATTGAATAAATGAGTTCACCTCGGTTTCCTTATCTGTAAAAATGGCCTCCCCATGTACCCATCGTAGGGTTGTTTTGAGCACAGTTCCTTCTTTTTCTAAAACTGAGTGGTCATGTGGCAGTTGAAAATATATTCCTAGATGGTCTCTGGAACCACCGTAGTACATTAGAAAGAGCACTGGATTTGGAGATCAAGGAGCTGGATTCAAATCTTACTTATGACTTTTGTTGTTTGTCCATTGTTCTTGAAGAGTCCAAGACATCAGAGAGGGGATGCCGTGACTCGCAAGGTGAGGGAGGGCTGGGCAAGGTCACCTGCCTCACTTTCCCCTCCAGAACCATCTGGGTCCAGACTGGAGATGGCCCTGAAGGAAATAAGAGATCTTGGCCTTTTTAAGTCTCATAAGACCCAATAAGTAAGACCCATTCAATGATTAAGGCTAGGTAGCAATTCAGGCAAAGAATTATCTAGTCCAAAAAAAAAAATCTAAATAAATGAATGAATCTGGGAGAAAAAGACCCCCAGGGCAGGCTACAGCTTCACCTGTTTAGGTTTCCTCATCCATACAATTAAGGAGTTGGATCAGATGGCTGCTTTAAACCCTGAACCCAAGATACTAAGATCCTGTGACTCTTGGAGCTTTAGTCTCCATCCTTGGGCCCTGCCCCATTCAGACCCAAGCATCCTCAGAGAACTATGCTTGCAGACTTCCTCCGGGAGCAGAGGGCAGTTTCCTCATGGACCAAAGCTAAAGATGAAGGGAGCACTTTACCGACATTAGTTTCCATTGGATAAACTGAGATTTTCACAAATCTAGTGTCTCACCTTGGGGGAAAAAAAGCTCATCTGAGGGACATGCCTAATTTTGGAAATGGCACCAGACTTTCATAGTCTCCTAGATCTCGAGGAACCCAAGAGGCATCAGAGCCAACTACTTGATTTTACAGGTGAGAAAAGTTGGGATTTAGATAGCCTAAGAGACTCAGCCTAGATCACACTGGTAGAACTCCATCACAGATTTAAAATGGGAAGAGCCAAACCCTCCTTCTCTACAGATGAGGAGCTACGGGCCATATAAAATGGAAATAATATGGAAAATGTCTTGGCCAAAGCCACACATCTCAACTGAAACAGAGGTGAGACTCAAACCCAGGTATTATGTCTCTGCACTACATCATCCTCAGTCATCAAAAAGAATCATAAGAATTTTTTTATCTCATAATTCATCAACTTGTTATTGTTTTTATTAAGTCTTTTCAGCCATGTTTGAATCTTTGTGACCCCATTTGGAGCTTTCTTGGCTAAGATACAGGAGTGGTCTACCATTTCTTTCTCCAGTTTTTTACAGAAAAGGAAACTGAGGTGACCAGAGTTAAGTGATTTGCCCAAGATCACACAGTTACTGTCTAGTTGTGCTCCACCTTAAAACCACTCTATGGAAATCTGGTTTTTACACAAAAGGCCACCTAATCAATAAATCTATAAACCAAGTGTCTGTTAAATAGCCCAAATAATGGAGTTACATTTGACAAAAGGCTTTTTCGATTTTTAAAATGGGTCACTCTAGAATGCCTTTGATTCTGTTAGTTCATCTAGAATTTTTTTTAATTGGTGTGGATTTATTTTTCCAGGAACATATCCTTCAAAAAACCAAGGCTTCTTGTAGAATTGCCATGTGTTGCCCCCAAAACAATTAAATTCATGCCTATTTTAATCCAACCAATTAAAGCTTAAATTAACAAAAACATGCTTTCTGTTATAGAAGGATACATTGGATGAATAAATAGGAAGGAAGGAAGGAAGGAAGGAAGGAAGGAAGGAAGGAAGGAAGGAAGGAAGGAAGGAAGGAAGGAAGGAAGGAAGGAAGGAAGGAAGGAAGGAAGGAAGGAAGGAAGGAAGGAAGGAAGGAAGGAAGGAAGGAAGAAAGAAAGGAAGGAAGGAAGAAAGGAAAGAAAAAGAAAGGAAGAAAGAAAGAAAAAGAAAGGAAGAAAGAAAAAGAAAGGAAAAAGAAAGAAAAGAAAGAGAAAGAAAGAAAGAAAGAGAGAGAGAAAGAGAGAGAGAAAGAAAGAAAGAAAGAAAGAGAGAGAGAAAGAAAGAAAGAAAGGAAGGAAGGAAGGAAGGAAGGAAGGAAGGAAGGAAGGAAGGAAGGAAGGAAGAAAGAAAGAAAGAAAGAAAGAAAGAAAGAAAGAAAGAAAGAAAGAAAGAAAGAAAGAAAGAAAGAAAGAAAGAAAGAAAGAAAGAAAGAAAGAAAGAAAGAAAGAAAGGAAGGAAGGAAGGAAGGAAGGAAGGAAGGAAGGAAGGAAGGAAGGAAGGAAGGAAGGAAGGAAGGAAGGAAGGAAGGAAGGAAGGAAGGAAGGAAGGAAGGAAGGAAGGAAGGAAGGAAGAAAGAAAGAGAGAAAGAGAGAAAGGGAGAAAGGGAGAAAGGGAGAAAGGGAGAAAGGGAGAAAGAAAGAAAGAAAGAAAGAAAGAAAGAAAGAAAGAAAGAAAGAAAGAAAGAAAGAAAGAAAGAAAGAAAGAAAGAAAGAAAGAAAGAAAGAAAGAAAGAAAGAAAGAAAGAAAGAAAGAAAGAAAAAGAAAGAAAGAATGTTGAATGCTTATTACGTGCCAGGAACTGGGTTGAGCACTGGGGATAAAAATGCAAGATATCAGAACAGAGACTCCTTCTGACAGTTTACATTTTCATGGGAAAAAATAACATATTAAGCAGAGCTGAAAAGGAGAGAGGGAGGGACTCTCAAGGCCTCATGAAGAAATGAAGAAGTGTTTTGGTGGTGATCCAAGCAAGACAAGGTGACTGCTTTTGCATCAGTCTAGGGGGTCCCAGGGCTAGATGGGGAAGAAAGGTCCATGGTCTGAGTGGAGACAGCATGATATGGAGATGGCCAGAGCCCTTATTGTTGATTTTCAGATTCCACGGGGTCACATTCTGCCTTTGTCCTTTACCACTGATTTGTGATCTTGGACAAGTCATTGAAGCTCTCCGAGCCTCCGTTCCTCCTGGCAGGCTCTGAGACTTCCTTCATTTCCAGATCTATGATCCCATGCTCCTTCTCCATCACCTCAAAGAGAGACATTGCAGCTGAAGTGAGATGCGAAGGACGGCTTGGATTTCAAGCTTCAAAGATGGAAAGAAAGGAGGAGAGCATCCCTAGCACAGGGGAACTGTGTGAGCAAAGGCGCAGAAGTGGGAAAGTCAGATATTCATATTTTCATAAGACATAGCCTTGTTAGACTGGAACCTGTTATGTGGAAAGGAAGATGAGCTCAATCTCCACCTTCTCCAGGAAGCCTCTCTTGACCCTCTGCTCTCAGCTCCTAGGATCTTCTCCCAAAATGACCACGGAGCTTTGGACAGCTAGCATTTATACAGACTCAGGGTTGGCAAAGCCCTGGCCATATGTTATTCCATGGGATCCTAGCCACAAGATATTATTATTATTATTCCCTTTATTTGACAGATGAAGAAACTGAGGCAGAGAGATGAAGGGACCTAGCCCAGGCTAGCGTCAAAGGCAGGATTTGAACTCCACGGTCATCCCCCTCACCCCTGAAGAAGGCATCCTGGCTGCCTTCTTAGCACAGTGGCCAGCATCCACGAGCTCCATAATTCACTGATTTGACCTCCCCAGGTGTGAGTTGTAGTCCCCACCAGACTGTAATCTCCTTGAGGCAGGGGTTGTCTCACTCCTCTCCTTCTATCCCTAATTCCTGTGTGCTAAATTGTTGCTTGGTCATTTTTTAGTCATTCCCAACCCTTTATGACCCCATTTGGGGTTTTCTCGGCAGAGATACTCCCATTTCCCTCTCCAGCTCTTTTTACAGGTGAGGAAATTGAGGCAAATGGGGATAAGTGACCTGCAGGATCACAGTTAGGAAGTAGCTGAGGTTGGATTCGAACTCAGGGAGGTGAGACGCTTGGGCTTTCAGACGTGGTGCTCTGTGCGTGGGATGCCTCCCAGCAGCCCGATGAGCACTCAACAAACGCTTCTTGGCAGGCTGATAGTTAACTCAGCATTTAAGTCAACTTTTCAAGATAAATGGCATTGAGATGGAGAGCAAGGCATTGTGGGAGTCCCCGTGGTGGGAGGGAAGAAGACCCCAGGGAAGTCTTCAGAGGAGCAGAGGGGCTTGTCTAGGGCAGAGCCACCAGAGGGAGAAATCACGGAGCCCACTGGCTCCCAACTTGGACAAAGGATTCTGGCTAACCAAGGCCGGCTCAGTTGCTTAGGCAGCTAAATAGAGCATCCATCAGAGACTCGGGACTTCACTCAACCTGACCTCTCAGGCTCCCTTCACATCCTCAGGAAAATCACTTACCCTGACTGGGCCTCAGTTTCCTGATTGATTAAAATTAGGGGATTAGTTTAAATCCATCAGCAAGCATTAATTAAGTCCCTGCTGTATATCAGGCACCATGCTTAGTGCTGAATATAAAGACAAATGGGAAGCTTTTCACTCCTGCCATCCCAATGTCCACAGGACCTCCAAGCTCCCTTTCAGTGACAGGCCTATGAATCAAAGAGTCTCAGCTCTGCTACTTCCTAGCTGTTCATCCCGGGGCCTCAGTTTCCCCCTCCAAAGTCTTTCCCAGCTTGAACCCATCTGAATTGAGTCTCTACGGGACACAGACGATCACGGTGGGTGGCTTGGCCTCCATCTCTCGGCGCCTCCTTCCTGAGGATTCCTTTGCTCTCTTATCTTGCAGCAAGGTCATCAAGAAGCCAGTTATCTTTATGAGGAGATGGATCAGGATCCGGGCCCTGGGCCTGAGCTCCAGCCATTCCCGAGCAGAAGGCCCGGGCTCGCCAGATCCTTCTCTGCTCCGACTATAAACCCTCCACGGAGGAATTCCGGGAGACATACTTTGGGGTTTTAAAGGTTTGCTCGTCTTTGTGTAACTGCCTCCAAATTAGAGAAAGGCTCCAGACAAGAGGAGAAAGGGAGGGGACGGGGGATACCACGGGCTCGGAACCAGAAATGCTTCCATTTAATTGCCCTCAAAATTTCAATCGCTCAATCTGGTAATTAGAGAGTTGGCTGATTCAAAAGGCAATTTCCTTTGGAGGAGGGGGAAAAAAAAAGGTAAAAAGAAGGATAATTGAATCTAAGTAAGTGTTTTACCTGAAATATTAAATACCAAATCTCAGACTGCCTCCAGGGCCGCCTTTGCCTTCCCTTCAGGGTGTCTGAGGCTTTCACTCCTCCATTAGGGGCTTCTCCAGGCTTGCTGGGCCAGAGTTCCATCTGAACTGGGGGCTGGGAGGGGCAGGGGGAAGATGGAGGAGAGAGGGAACGAAATAGCTGAAGCGGAGATTTATGGGGGAAGAGAAAAAGGCCGAACAACGGGCGGAGATCTCTCCGCTCGCTGCGGGGTTTTTCCACTGGCCACCCGGCCGTGCTTGGAAATGCTCTGCTGAGCCACCAGAAGTGAAGGTCATTCCCTTCAAACTTGGAAAGGCCTGATTTTTTAAACTGGGATACAGTAGGGAATTTTATGTGGACTCACCCAGAAGGAGTAGCAGAACTATGAGAGCAGAGACCCAGAGGAAAGGGAATCTATAAATAGAAAAGGTCACCCTAAAAAGACCGTACCTGAGGGCTCTGGATTTGTAAGGGTCAAGCTCGGTCTCAAAGAAGAGACAGGACAATGGGCCTCCCTCCTTTCCTTGCAGAGGCGGGCGACTATGGGTGTGGAACTTTGCTAAGGTGTTGGTTAGTTGGCTGGACTGCTTCTCCTTCCCTCACCTTTCTTTCTTCTTCTCTGTCTCAGCTACTTCGTAGCTGTATGACCCTTAAAAAAAATCACTTTACCTCTCTGCCTCAGTTTCCCCAACTGTAAAATGGAGATAAAATTACCACTCACCTCTTGGGGATCATATGAGATTACAGACCAGTTGTCCATTTACTCGCACAATATTTGAACTCAGATATTCCTGACTTCAGGGTAGATTGCAACCCCAAATGGGGTCTCATAACTGAACGTGGGAGTTACAAAATGACTTATGATTTGTACGATGATTTTATATGCCTATATACTCAGGGACAAATTTCTTGGGTGAAATGGGGTCAAGAGTGGAAAAAGCTAGAGAAGCCCTGGTTGATTTCACCAAGCCACCCGGCCTCCTCGATACAAGGGGTCTGACGGGGGTTAAAATTGTTCCTCTGACACTTACTATCTCTGCCATCTTGGGCAACTCACGCTAACTGCTTAGAGTCCCTTCAGGTTCTAGATTTTAGCCTCCTAAACGCAATAATAATTATTATAGCTAATATTTCTGTACTACTTTTGCAAAGGGATATATAGATATATTTATGTCATAGAGCTTATAAATGTCTGGGGCAGGTTTCAAACTCAGGACTTCTTGACCCTCGGAGAGGTAGCCATGACACCTGGCGTGCTGATGTTTTCCGTGTTTTTGAGTGTGCACAACTGGAAGGTCCCATTTTTCAGAGGAGGCGACATCATCCCATCCAACAGCCAGTTCTCAGAGCCAAGGAGATGTCACTGCCTTTGGCTCTAAGGAGAGATTTATGGTGATGGATCCCCAGGGAGTCACAGCTGCTCCACAAGGTTCCCTTCCTTATCCCAGGGCTCCGACGTCACTGAGAATTTTAGAAATTGCCTTGATCCTCCTCCTGGGCCTGAAGTCCTCCATTAACGCTGACCCGACACTCCTCAGATCCTCGCCCTGGCTCACTGAGGGTCCGGGCTGCTGGCCAGCAAGCTAGACCCCCTCGTAGATTATAGATTTAGAGATGGAAGGACTTTCAAAGGCTTGGAGGACAACATCCCCATTTTACAGATATGAAAACTAAGACCCAGAGAAATGAAATGGCTCAGGATACTGGTTCTAGAGCTGGCCATCAAGTCCAACCCTCTCATTTCACAGACTTACTTGGATCCATAGTTAAAAGGGAACTTGGAAGCTGTCTAGTCCAAACCTTTCATTTTGAAGATAAGGAAACTGAGGCCCTTAGCTTACTTTCTTGCCCAAGATCACCCTTTTTTTTTTAACAAATATGGGGAAAATCTTTTTTATTAAAGCTTTTTATTTTCAAAACATATGCATGGATAATTTTCAATACTCACTCTTGCAAAACCTTGTGTTCCAAATTTTTCCCTCCTTTCCCCTCACCCCCTCCCCTAGATGGCAAGTAATCCAACATATATTAAACATGTATAGTTTTTCATTTATATTTCCACAACTATGCTGCACAAGAAAAATCAGATCAAAAAGGAAAAAATGAGAAAGAAAACAAAGAGCAAGCAAACGACAACAAAAAGAGTGAAAATACTATGTTATGGTCCACATTCATCCTGCTGGTCATTTCTTACAGAACAATAATATTCCATAACATTCTTAGACAATAATTTATTCAGCCATTCTCAGCTGATGGGCATCCCCTCAGTTTCCAGTTTCTTGCCACTACAAAAGAGCTGCCGCAAAGAGATCACCCAATTCTTAGAGGTTGGAATTGAATTTAGGCCCTTTGAGGGGCCTGTATGTGCCAAAATGTTTGTGGCAGCCCTCTTTGTAGTGGCCAGAAACTGGAAGATGAATGGATGTCCATCAATTGGAGAATGGTTGGGTAAATTATGGTATATGAAGGTTATGGAATATTATTGTTCTGTAAGAAAGGAGGAATACAGAGAGGCTTGGAGAGACTTACATCAACTGATGCTGAGTGAAATGAGCAGAACCAGGAGATCATTATACACTTCAACAACAATACTGTATGAAGATGTATGCTGATGGAAGTGGATTTCTTCAACATAGAGAAGAGCTAATCCAATTCCAATTGATTAATGAAGGACAGAATCAGCTACACCCAGAAAAGGAACACTGGGAAATGAGTGTAAACTGTGAGCATTGTTTTTTTGTTTTGTTTTTCTTCCCAGGTTATTTTTACCTTCCGAATCCAATTCTTCCTTTGCAACAACAACAACAACAAAATTTGGTTCTGCACATATATATGGTACCTAGGATATACTATAACATATTTAATATGTATGGGAATGCCTGCCATCTAGGGGAGGGGGAGGAGGGAAGGAGGGGAAAACCTTGGAACAGAAGGGAGTACAAGGGATAATGTTGTAAAAAAAAAAAAAAATTACCTATGCATATTATTGTCAAAAATGTTATAATTATAAAATTAATTAAAAAAAAGACAGGAAAAAAAAGAATTTAGGCCCTTTGAGTGCAACACTACACTGTGCTGAAACACGGTGACCTCTATGGACCCAGCGTGGCCACCAGTGGGGTCCCACATGTTAGAGCTGCGGGGTGGGTGGTGTTTCAGGCTGATAATAAGGGAGCCCCGGCCCTCCTCCCACCCCTCCTTGACTTCAGCTGTGACGCCAGCAGCTAGGCTCTCCTGACAATGGAAGGGCTTTTGAAGTGGGCACTTAGGAGCCAATAAAGCAGGGAACATTTTACAAACACGGGAGGAGAAGGATTTATGAAACGGAAGGCAAAAGACAGCACATTAGCATTCAAAATCCTCCCTGAGACTGAGGTAAAACTGGAGACAGACATGCCCAGCCCACCCCCATTCCCTCCCTTTGCAGGTAGGAAGGCAGGAAGGCCCCATCTCAAACAGAGAGCCCATGCCCAGGTGAGAGGGCCCTGAGCCCACCAAGGGAGAGGACAAAGCCAGGAAAGCATGTGCCCCTTGGCGTGGTTCAAAACCAACACCTGGATGTCATTGGCCTGGGAGACGGGGACAGTGCAGAAGAGAGAGGGGAGAACAAGTATGGCAGGCCTTGGCCCAGCTTCCTAGGTGTGGACTGTCCATAGCACTGTGCTGGACTCATAATGGAGACCCAATGCATGAATCAATGAATGAAGAAAAGAACCAAAAATCAAGGAAAGAATCAGTGAATGAAGGAAAGAACCAAAAATCAAGGAAAAAAATCAATGAATGAAGGAAAGAACCAAAAATCAAGGAAAGAATCAGTGAATGAAGGAAAGAACCAAAAATCAAGGAAAAAAATCAATGAATGAAGGTAAGAATCAATGAAAATGAAAGAAAGAATCAGTGAATGAAGGAAAGAATCAATGAATGAAGGAAAGAACCAAAAATCAAGGAAAGAATCATTGAATGAAGGTAAGAATCAATGAATGAAAAAAAAAGAATCAGTGAATGAAGGAAAGAACCAAAAATCAAGGAAAGAATCATTGAATGAAGGTAATAATCAATGAATGAAAGAATCAGTGAATGAAGGAAAGAACAATGAATGAAGGAAAGAACCAAAAATCAAGGAAAGAATCATTGAATGAAGGTAAGAATCAATGAATGAAAAAAAAAAAGAATCAGTGAATGAAGGAAAGTATCAAAAATCAAGGAAAGAATCAATGGATGAACAAATAAATCAATGAATCCATGAGAAGCTTGGGGGCAAATTGAGGAATAGAAAGGTACCATAGGACTGGGTAACTAAAGTTACCTATAGCTTCCCCTCTTTAAATGCCTCAGAAGGCAATAGTTTTCCTTGAAAGAAAGGCAGTTTTAATGGAAGGAGAATCCTCCATCTCCCTAGCCAAGATTTCTAACCTTCTGAGCCCTGAAATACCTCTATTGAGAGAAAAATCTTTTATTCTCCAGTGGGAATGAAATCTGGTTTTGTTTTTGTTTTTGCAAAGTTTAAGAAGTTACTACTAAACAGACGGGTGAGGTCGGAGGGCTCAGCAGAGCTATGTTGTAGTATCAGATTTGGGTTTTAAATTAGTCATCCACAAATACAAGAAAGATTTGTGAGGTACTCAGGTGAGAGCATCTCAAGGAAGGATTTCCCTGCAACATTAGACATCAAAACTTTTCTGTGATAGTAAAGAAGACCTAGGGGAGCTGGTTTAAGCACAGGGAAATTGTAAGTGACCAGTCCAGGGACATACAGCTAGTAAGTGCTGTGGGCAATATTTAAATCCAAATATTTCTGACTCAAAGAGGGGTGGAGTAGAAATGGTAGTGGAAGTAGCAGAAGTGGACCTGAGTTCAGAATACTGCCTTGAATGCTTACTACCTGTTACCAGCCACAAATCACTCGACTGCCCTGGTCCTCATTCCATTTTTATTGTTGGTTTCTTTTTAAGTGACTTTCCCAGGGTCACAAAACTAAAAATGTTAAGTGTCTGAGGTCAAATTTGAACTCAGGTCCTCCTGACTTCAGGGCTGGTGTTCTAACCACTGTGCCACCTAGCTGCCCCCCCCCAATCTCAATTATTTTAAGAGCAGGGAAATCTTGTGTCTTTCTTAGTCAATGAGCACTTTCGTTGTTGTTGAGTTGTGTCTGACTCTTTATGACCCAGTTTAGCGTTTTCTTGGCGAAAATACCAGACTGATTTGCCATTTCCTTCTCCAACTCATTTTATAGAAGAGGAAACTGAGGCAAACAGGTTAAGTGACTTGCTCAAGGTCACATGGCCAGTAAGCCTCCCAGGCCAGATTTGAATTCAGGAAGATGAGTCTTCCAGACTCCAAGCCCAGCCTTTATCCACTATACCACCTAGCCACATATTAAGCACCTACTATGTGCTAGACATAAGCACTGGGGATACAAAATGAGGCAAAAGACAATTTCACAATCTCATGGTGAGACAACTAACAAATACGTACAAACAGGATCCTCAGCACTTGGCAGAGTGCTTGGTAAATAGTAGGCACTTAATAAATGCTCATTATCTTGATTTCAATATGAGATTGCTATTGAGACAAGGTGATTCATGCTGGTGAGTTCCCCGAAGTCCTTCCCAGTCCAGCAGACTCACAGCATCCCCCTGGGCTTTAGCATCCCCCAGCCATTGATCTGCCAGATCATGCTAAAGGAACCCTTTTTGAGCCGAGTCCATGCTGTCACAGCCGCCCCCCCTAATCCAGGTCCCAATCACTCTCACGGCCCCTTAGCAGACGTGCATTAATGTTGCATGCTCTCCCATCTCCCCTGCTTCCCCCGTGAACCTTCTCCCCTGCTTTCCCAGAGGGCCATCTGCCTATTTGGTCTTTCTAACCTCAGCCCTAGCATGGGGCCTAGTACATGATGTTTAGTTAATTCCTGCTGAGTGATTGATTGATTAGCGAGGAAGGGAGAGATGGGAGAGATACTGCAGAGGTAGATTGGACAAGACTTGGCAAAGGTCTGAGTCTCTTATTATATCCAAATGTGGAGAAAGGGAATGTAAACAGGCCAAACCGCTGCAGAGCAGCCGAGCTCCTTGTCCCAGGAGGCTGGAGAACAGAATCCCTTAATCAATCAGTCTCTCAGCAAGTCTTCATGGCTTCTCGTGCGCCAGCCTCCGGATTCAGCCTGCCTCCGGGAGGGAAGTCAAGGAGGCCAGAAGCAATGGCCACTGCCCTCTGTGATTCAACAGTTATGGGGGGGATGCAAAACGGGCCTCCCAGGGGGAACCAGATTAGACTGCAAAGGAGGAAGACATCAACAGAGCATTAGGCTGTGAGGTGCAGGCCAAGGGGGACTGTGGAGCCCAGGGAGGGAGAGAATCATGGCCTGGGGGCAAGACGTTCAGGGAAGGATGGAGAGGTGGGGCTGGGGGAGGGCAAGGGGACACACCAATGGAACTGGGCTCAGAACAGAGAAGGGAAGGTTCGGGCTGGGAGGGACTGGGATGGGACAGTTTTCTTCACTCTGATGTTATTTTTCAGGCACGTCCAGCTCTTCACAACCCCATGAGTTGGCCAAGATACTGGAGTGAGTGCTTCTCCATTTCTTTTTCCAGATAATTTTCCAGATGAAAAAACCGAGGCCGACCCGATTAAGTGACTCACCCAGGTAGCAAGAGGCTAAAACTGAACTCAGGAAGGTGAGTCTTATTGATCTCAGGCCCAACACCTTGTGCAACTATGGCGCCCACTAGCTGCCCTTTCCTCATGTATGAGAAAGCTATTTCTCATGAGAAAGGGTTAGGTTTTTTTATTGATCCCAGAAGGCAGAACAAGGAAGGAAAGGCAGAGGCACAGAATTTAGCTTCGGTTACTAGAAAGCTACATGATCACTTGGTTTAAAAAAAATCATTGGGAATCCTTTTTATGGAAACTTCATTTTCAAAATATACTCCCTAGAGAGCCATCTCTTCTAATATAGAAGAAAGGATGAGAGAGGGGAAATTAATTCAGCAAAGCTAACCAACGTATCAACTGAGCATGACATTATTGACATGGTCCTCCACCTCTGCAGAGGATGATGAAATTTATACTGTGTTAAGTTTGCAGAATGCTTTATTTTAGCTCAGTTTAACCTTAGAACCATCCTATGAGGTAGATGTTATTGTTCTCTCCATTTTACAGATGAAGAAACTAAGGTTGAGAAGTTGGGATCACATGGCTAGGAAGGACATGATCCAGAATTCAAACTCAGATCTTCTGGACTCAAATCCAGCTCCCTTTACACTGCCTCTCACGAAACCAAGGAAAAAGGAGGAAAGCGCACTTTATCTTCTCATCTTTGGGTGTCATTTGGACATTATGATCATGTAGAATTTAGTTCCCTCTTTTGTTCATTTATTCTTTCCATTTACATCATTATATGGATGTCCAGTTGTGGGAGACGATGGCTCTGACTCTTTCCCCCATCCCAGTGGTAATACCTTGTGTACCACTGATTTACTGATTGGTAAATGCCATTATTTCTAAGTGGGCCACACACAACTACTCCTGTTGAGCTTCTGGACCACCTCCCTGCTAAGAGAGCTCCCACCCTTTCCAGTTCTGACACCGTAATCAAATCAACCCTGAAACTGCCATTGGAAAGGATTGGCCAATTTACTCCCCTATGACCTTATTCACCATCCCCACAACTTCTGGAATCCCTGTCCTCCTCCCTGGACGTGTCATCTCCCTTTTGGAATTCTTGAAGGAAAGGTCTAGACTGTTTTCACTTTTACATTTAATAATACTTAATAAATGCATTCATTCATCCATTCATTTATTCACTCATATTTTTCATTCATTTATTCACTCATTCATTCATTCATGTAAGAGAGGTAGGGATCCTCTTCAAATATAGATCAGACTGAATGGTCACTAAGGTCCTTTGTGACTCAGACACTCTCAATTCTCTGCTTCTACTCTCCCTTCAAACCTGGAAGCAGAACAGATCCTGCCCAGGATTTAACACAGGAGAGACCTAAGGAGGGATGTTCTAATATTCCTTTTAATGCCGGAACATGTGGTTCTCCATAGTCCATTAGTATTTCTCTTGTGTCAAGTCAAGACTTATGTGTTTTACATAGTGAAAGCTCCAGCATCTGGTAAGCAATAACACATGGGGAGGGCGTGGAGGTCTCAAGCCGCCCCCTTATCTTGGTTCTGCCTGGAAAGTCAGTCACCCTTAATGAAGAACAGAACCGCAAACACGTCCAAAGGCTCCCCATGGATGTCATACTCCAAGGATCTGTGAATTACCGAATGTGAGCTGTCTGATTATTCTATCGATCAATAAGCATTTATTAAGCACCTACTATGTTAGGTCCCATCTCTGACACATACTAGCTGTGTGACTTTGGGCAAGTCGCAACTTTTTAATGTTCCAGGAAATCTCTAAGACAGGACTTTGTAACCCGGAGTTTATAGACCTCAGGGATCTCAGGGAGTCTATGAAAGTTTGGGAAGGAAATGACATCATTATTTTCACTAACACTGCTTTCCTTTGTACTTTATGCATTTAAAGCATTATTCTAAGAAGTGGTCCCTAGGCTTTACAAACTGCTAGAGAGGTCCAGGACACAGAAAGGAGTCCAGAATTGCAGGGAAAGTGCCAGCCTCCCCTGGGGGAGGGAGTTCCCTCTTCTGGGAGTCCTTTTTACTCAAGGAAATCACAAGTCAAGTCTTCCTCTCTTCTTCTTCTTCTCCTCCTTTTCTTCATACTCTTCCTTCTCTTCCTTTTTCTCCTTTCTTCTTCTTCTTCCTTCTTTTTTTCTTCTTCCTTCTTTTCCTTTTTCTTCTTCCTCCTTTTCCTTCTTCTTCCTTCCTTTCCTTCTTTTTCCTTCTTTTCCTTCTTCTTCTTCCTTCTTTTCCTTCTTCTTCTTCCTTCTTTTCCTTCTCCTTTTTCCTTCTTTTCCTTCTTCCTTCTTTTCCTTCTCCTTCTTCCTTCTTTTCCTTCTCCTTTTTCCTTCTTTTCCTTCCTTCTTTTCCTTCTCCTTCTTCCTTCTTTTCCTTCTTCTTCTTCCTTCTTTTCTTCTTCTTCTTCCTTCTTTTCCTTCTTCCTTCTTTTCCTTCTCCTTCTTCCTTCTTTTCCTTCTCCTTCTTCCTTCTTATTCCTTCTTTTTCCTTCTTCCTTCTTTTTCTTTCTTCCTTCTTTTTCCTTCTTCTTCCTTCGTTTCCTACTTCTTTCCTTCTTCCTTCTTGTCCTTCTTCTTTTCCTTCTTCCTTCTCCTTCTTTTTTCCTTCTTCCTTCTCTTTCTTCTTCCTTCTCCTTCTTCTTCCTTCCTCCCTCCAGATCCCAAACCATCTCAGACTTAGCGGACAGGAAGTGACAAACCCGTGCCCGGGTGAGAGGGCCGGGCTCCTTCTCGGCTGCCACCCCCGCGCGGAGGAGCCACGGAGAGCAGGTTTCCTAGGCCTCGGCCCATCTCTCTGGGGCTCAGGCCGAGGCTCAAAGCCCCGGAGGGACCCGTCCTTGTCCTTTGTGAACCAGCGCCGCTTCCGGCTCCCACCGTGGCCCCGGGGCCAGGCTCCCGGGAGGTGGGGGCGCCGCGCCGGCCGGGCCCCCCGGCTCCCACGGAGGCCGGGACTCCGCGGCGGGGCCCGGTCCGGCTCCCAGGCCCGATGGCCGGCCCGCGAGCCCGATTTGCTGCGCTAATGCGCGCTTTGCGCCGAGCCGGGACCCCTCGGGCTCCTCGGCCCCGGCAGAACAAATTGTAATTATGTCAAGCCACAGCCTGCCGCTTTGTCCGGGCAATTAGGGAGCTGCTTTGGCGTTCCGCGGGCGGGGAGAGCAGAGCCAGGAGCTACGTGCGGAACGGGCGGGCAGGTATCGGACCGGGCCGCCCCCCCCCCCCTCCCGGGCCCGCCTGGCCGTCCGTAGGCCTCTTTCCGGGCTAATTAGCCCCATCTCCGCCTCTCCCTCAGCCACCTCCAGGAGCTCCGCGAGCCGGGCCGAACCTGGAGAAACAAAGGGGGGTGCCCCCGACGGCCCGCCCTCCGCCAGGGCACAGCAGCCAGCGCGGGTCCCCCGCGGAAGGAGAGCGCCCAGAGGCCCCGCCAACCCGAGGGGGGAATCCCGGATCGGCCCCAAACCCCGGATGTTGGCGGATCATTCGGCGAGAATTTCCTGAGAAATGCTCGTTAAGTGGGCCCCGAGTAGAGAGGACTATGGGACACACTGCATGGGACACGTCCAAGGCGATGGGAACACTAGCGCGGGGGAAAGACCGCGGGCCTGCCCCGTGGGGGGGAGGGGAGGTGGACAAAGGCTCTGATGCTAATTAGCATTTTATTAAGTACTTAAGAAGCACCTGGGAGTCGGCCTCGAAGCCCGGAAGTCTGACCGCGGCTGCGGGATTCTAGGAAAATCCCTTAACCTCTCCGCCTCCAGGCAGGTCTCCCAAAGGATTGACTTATCCTAGGGGCCCAGGCTGGACAGCTGGGGGGAGTGGTTAGAAAACAGGAGGACCTGTCGGGTCCGAGTGCAAATCCTGCCTCACCAGCGATAACCTGGTGATCCTGGGCAAGTCACTGCCCCGTTAGCCTAAGCTCCCCTTGGATGTAAGGAGCCGGACAGGGAAATGGCTCCGGGGTCTTGGCGGTGGCTAAGCTGCACGTGCCAGTCCGCAATGGGGGGAGGGGAGGTCTTCACAAGCCAGGTCCAAAACCATGGGGGACCAGAAGGGTGTGGTCCGGGAAATCATGAGAGGAAGGAAGCAGGCAAAGGGAGCAGGGAGGAGATTCTGGCAGACAGGAGAAGGGGGCAGGAGGGAGCCCGTCTGAGGCTAGATGGCGATGCACGTGAGAGCCCTGAGCCAGGGCAGTCACAGGAGTGGAGATAAGGGAGCAGACGCAAGAAATGTTCAGAGAGAAAAGCTATGGGGCTTGCAACTTAGGGGACGTGGGGAGTGAGGAACCATAAGTCAACAAGCATTTATTAAAGCTCAGCTACATCCCAGGCACTGGAATACAAGGCCAAAAAAAGTGTGATCCCTGCTCTCAAGGAGTTCTCCCTCTAATGAGAGAGAAGGAAGAGGAAGAAAAGGAGAACAAGGAGGGAAGAGGAAGAAGAGGAGGAAGAGGAGGGAGAAAGACAAGGAGGAGGAGAAGGAAAAGAAGAAGGAAAAGAAGGAAAAGAAGAAGGATGAAAAGAAGGAAGAGGAAGAAAAGGAGAACAAGGAGGGAAGAGGAAGAAGAGGAGGAAGAGGAGGGAGAAAGACAAGGAGGAGGAGAAGGAAAAGAAGAAGAAAGAAAAGAAGAAGAAGGAGGAAAAGAAGAAGAAGGAAAAAAAGAAGGAGGAGGACGAAAAGAAGAACAAAGAGGGAAGAGGAGGGAGAAAGAGAAGGAGGAGGATAAGGAAAAGAAGAAGAAGAAAAAGAAGAGGAAAAGGAGAAAGGAGAAAAAGGAGGAGGAGGAGGAGAGAACAGAGGAAAATATTTCAGAACGAGGCAAGTCAAAGATGACACTGGGATTGAAATAGGGAAGTTGAAAGAGAAGGAGGACTTTTGGGGGAAGACAGTGAATTCTGTGTTGGACATGTTGGGTTGAAGGTGGCAGAATGATATCCAGGTGGAGGTGTCTAGTTGGCAGTATCTGTCAGATGTTGACGTGAGGCTCAAGGATGAGGCTTTGATAAGAAATACGAACTGACAACAATTAAAAGCATTATCTTTCAGATGAAAAAATAGACATTCAATGAAATACGGGATTTTCATTTATTTTTGATAAGACTAGAGCTGAACAGAAAATTTGATCTTCAAATACAAAATTCAAGAGAAGCATAAAAAGGTAGTAAGGGAAGAAAAAAAAAACTATATTTTTAAAGGTTAAAACATTTACATCCCAATGTGGGATGATATGTTTAACTCTTGAGAACTGTATCTTTGTTAGAGCTATACTTAGAGGGTATAATTTGACTTTACTGTGATGACATAAAAAAGAAGCGATGGGTAGAAAATGGATTGTAATGGAAGAGGGAAGGGGAGGTAAAATGGGGTAAATTACATTACACAAAGAGTAAAAAAAAAAAAAAAAAAAAAAGAGCTATGGATTGAGAAATCATCTGCAAGAATGATTAACTTTTTGGGGCCCCAGGCAGCTCTCAAAGACTATAAATTGGAGAAAGTGCAAGCTCCTTGCCAGAAATTCAGTATAGATGTAATCACATCAGTCAAAAAAGAAATATAATAAGTTAACATTTACATCATATTTTAAGGTTTGCAAAGCACTTCACATGTTACCTGGAACATCCATCCCTTCCCTGGCCTTGTAATTGCCCCCCAGATTTGTTCGGAGTTCTACTGAGTTTTGTCTTAGGAAAAGAAATTGATAACTGCATCAAGTCCCAAGAAGGGAAGTTAAGATGGTGAAGAACTTTGAGTTGATGTCATCTGAGGATGGATTCAAAGAGCTCCAGATGTTTCACCTGGCGAAGAAGAGTTAAGACAGTAGTTGTCGAAATGTGGTCCAGAGAATCCTGGGGGTGTTTAACACTCTTTCAGAAGCTCCACAAATTCAAATTTAGTTTTATTTCTAATATGCCAAATATCTATAAATATAACACACATAAACAAAAACTCTTTGGATGAGAAATTTTCATAATATAAAGATATTGAGAACAAAATTTTGAGAACCACTGATTTCTATCTTCAAGCGTTTGAAGGATTGTCTTATAGAAAAATTTTGCCTTGTCCCAAAATTCACAAACTACAAATAGAAGCTCCACATAACTCAAAACTTGCCAACAATTAGAGCTGCCCAAAAGAGGCTAGGTTTCCTCATAAGATACTGAAGTCTCCATCACTGGAGCTCTTCAAAGACAGACTAGATGAATCTCGCCTCTAATTCTAATACAAGCATGGGTTGGACTAGTTGACCTTGAAGGTTCCTTCCAACTTAAAGGTTCTACAATTCTGTATTTCTAACTCATCCATTCCATGAATTTTCTCAATCTGTCTCTGGCTAGAAACTTGAGGAGCTTAATATGAATATTCATCAGAATGAAGTTTTATCACATTAAAGGGGTATATAAACTCTCTTTCCCAGATGGAGACAAGCAAGACATGGCACAGTTCAAGATGAGACTCCTCCATATTTTGAAGGATGCATCTTGGGGGAACCCTTATTCTGTGGCTTCTTTGGAGGATGAGAGTCTGAACCCAGAGATGTAGTGGAAAAGAGCAGGCTTTCTGGTAATAAATGGAAAAATTATAGATTCATTTCAGATCATCTTTCTGGTAAGAGGGAGGCCTTCGGTTTTACCACCTGATTTTCTTCTACACCTTAGAGGCCTCTGGGTCTTGCCTCCTGTATTGCCACAATACAACCCAGAAATATCATCTGACTGGATGATATACCCTAAGGACCCCTGAGTCTTGCCATCTGTATGAGTGCAGTACTCTTGGGGTTTTCTTATTAACTACTAGGTCAGAGCTGAAAATTATATCCAAAAGGCCTCCATAGAAAACTTTGCTCCCTTCTTCCTGCTGCTCATAATGTGTGAGGGCAACTCTTTAAGGTCCCAAAGGCCAGCTAATGAATATTGAGGAGATACCAAGGGTAACTCATGACTAATACTGAGAGCAAGAGACCAGAATTGGAGGCCTAAGAAAACAGCATCAGGAAGATCCCCAAACCCCTCAGGGATTCCCCTAGAACCCTGAGAAGCCAACTTGCCAATGTGAGTGGGTATTACGAGGGACCTCAGAGTATCTATACGCTATAAAACCATAAATCTATAGAAATGTGAGTTCCACCCCCACAGATGCAGGCTCCAGTAAACATTATCCTGCTGCATCATGAACAAGACCGGCACATCTATTCCTGCCTCCTTATCTCCCTGCTGCCCACCAGGCTTTCTAGGCGGATCACATGCCTTCACAGAACCCCCATCCAGTTGGAGTATTTGGCCAAGGGCATTGTCAAAGCTCATTCTAAAGGCTGTGTTTCTTTTCTTAGTATGGATTTCCTTTTATTTTTTTAATTGGGCTATAAAAGACTCACAGAAATCCTTTTTTCCTTTTTCCTTTCTCCCTTATATTAGAGACACAACAGGAGCTGCTCCCTTCCAGGGATAATTGGAAGAGGCTCTTAGCAATTAGTGGGTTATATAACAAAGGGAACAGAATCTCACCTGGCTTTCTGCCTCTCATTCAGCTTGGAAAGCAAGATGGCCTAGGGACAAATGAGCCAGACTTGGGCCCAGACGCTGCCCACCGCCTGTGTGCATTGCTAACAAACAGCATCTTCCCTAAGTGCCCTGGAACCTCAGAGCAGGAAGGAACCTGAGAGACTGTCAGGTCCACTCCCTTTCGTAGAAAAAAGAACTGAGGCTCAAAGAAAGTAACTGGCTCACCCCCTTTCACATAGATAATAAGTGCAAAATTAAGATTTGAACCCAGCTCCTCTGAATTCGGCATCGGTGCTCTTTCCATGGTGCTGATTTGCCATTAACAATGTACCTCAACTTCCTCAGTTTGGGATGCATTTAATTTCAAAGATAAAAAGAATTCAGTAACTGGAACACATAATTCAGTAGATCCTGGGCTGTGTTAGCTACAGGAAAGGACAATAATCTCTGTACATTGATGTGCACATTTCTTCTTCCCTTCATTCAACAAATGCTGACCAAGTGTCTACCTCGGGTTTGTCACTGGACCGAGCTACAACATAAGGAATACAGACAAGGTGTATTCTCTGCTTTCCTATCCTGCGGGAGTTTAGATTAGGTTTGCTTGAAGAGAGACACACAAACAATTAAGATGCAAGGCAAGATGAACGAAGTCCCCAAAGAGGATGGAGAACAAAGGTAGAGCAGGGGAAGGAGCTGTGATTTTTGTGCATGTAGATACCTATGAACCTTTGTACGTGATTATGCATACATGTGTGTGTCCGTGTGTGTCTCAGCCGAGCTGCATCTGAGACATCTGATGGCCTCCTCTGATTCCAAGTTGAGCCTTCTTCCCAGGGTGCCATGTTGACTTCCATGAGAAGGTAAAGCCCGAGATCAAGAAATGTTTCATTCCTGTCTTTATATCATTAGCAACTGGCACAGTGCCCGGCATGTAGTAGGTTCTCAATAAATACTTGTTCATTGATTTATTGATTGATTGATTGATGACTGCTGAAATCTCTTCCAGCTGTGAGATCCGGAGGCTCTGCCAAGTGTCCATCTGGGTCTGATTGTGTCTTAGCATGAATTTACTTGTGTCTAAGGCAGCGGGCTGAAAGGGGAGGGCTTACATGATAAGCCTATTACCCTCGCCACCAGCCAGTGCTTCCAATTTGTCTGAACTTGTGTTTGACGGCAGTCACACGCAAATCTTTTGGGGCCGTGTCCAAATTTGTAATGACCTACGCTGGCATTTCCTTAGGGTTTGGAGGCAAGGTCTGGATTTGGAGGTTCAGGAGAGGTGTCCAGTGGATTTCTCACAAGAACTCTGGTATCTGCTACTAACTCCAGCTCTGTCCTTCATGCTCCCACCACATTGAGCCACAAATACGCATTTATTCCTAACTTGTACGGAACAAACCGAAGGGAGAGGAGGGAGTGAAAAAGGGAGAATTTATTTTTCCTCTAGTTCATCCAAGAAATGGATGAAATTTCCTTCTCCTTAATTTCCAAATCTTTAAATATATATTAATATATTTTGTTTTACTATTAACTCCATCTCCAAATATGCACTTCCTCTTCCTTCTCCATAGAATGACAGAATAAAGAAAAATATTCTTTTTTTCCCAGGGAATTTGGTGACTGAGCACAACTTGTATCTCAATCCCTTCTCTGGAAGAGAGATGGAGGCAAAGTGACAGCTTAGAACCTGTGTGATCTCAGGCAAACCCATTTAACTTTTCTGGATCTCAGTTTCCTCATCTATAAAATGAGAGAATTGAACTGAGTGGCCTTCCAGTTCTCAGTCTATGTTATTATAATTTTAGGAAGGGTTTTGAAGGGGAAATTATTCAAGTAATTAACAAGAATAAAGAATAAGAACAAAGAATTTAAAAAGAAAGAAGGAGGGTTAAAAAAAGGCAATTTAGAAAAACTAATCTACACCATATCTTACATTATATGGAATGTTTAGCACCTATAGTCCTTAACCTCTACAAAGTAGGAGGGAAGTAAATTTCTTCATCATTTCTTCAAGGTCAATCTCAATTATCATGATCATCATTTTGTTCTTGTTCTTTCTACTTAAATTGTTAGTTACAACAATATGTTGTTTTCCCGGTTCTTCTTCACTTATCAACTCATACAAGTCTTCCCAGACTTCTCTGAACTCTTTGTAGTTTGTTTTTTATATATGTCCATTATATTTAGGGTCCACAATTTATTAAACCATTTCCCAAATGATGAGCTTTTTTTTTCTTCTTCTTCTAGTCCTTTGCTCCTGCGAAGAGTGACTCAAACAATTCAAATCTTCTAGCCTCAGATTGAGTTGGTTGGTGCAGCTCACAGAGCATGTCAATCCCCACCCTTTTTCTGTCCTAAAATTCTTTGCCCACAATCCTCATTTAGGATATGGCATAAAAAGATGTCCCTAATTGGGCAGTCTGGGAAAAGAATGAGATCTTCAGTCACTTGCATGAAATCACTCCTTAGGAAGCCAACATGGGAAGAGGAAAAGCAGGGAGGGACATGGAAAGAATTCACCCTAGTCCACCATCTGGCAACTTCCCTTTTTAATTAACTATTTTTACTAACTTTGTGCTAAACTCTGTTGTTTCTATACTGCTACAGGACAGCAAGTGCTTCTCTCAGTACCCTCCAATTCCTGTTCCCTGGGGGAAGGCCCCTATCTCCCTACCTTAGTTTTGGTTCTGTTCTCTCCCCGATTATTTCTGGGGAAGCCTGTTCTAAGACCCCCATTTTAATCCTTGAATATTTTTCCCTTCAAGACACATCCTAAAATCAGAGTAACAGACTGAGAACTAGAAGGAACCTCAGAAGCCACTCAGTTCAATTCTCTCATTTTATAGGTGAGGAAATTGAGATCCAGAAAAGTTAAATGGGTTTGCCTGAGATCACACAGGTTCTAAGCTGTCACTTTGCCTCCATTTCTCTTCCAGAGAAGGGATTGAGATATAAGTTCTTCTCAGCATTGCCAAATTCTCTGGGAAGAAGGAATATGATCCCACCAATGGAAAAAAATTGTTATTTTCATAATTACCTCCTAATTAAAAGCACCTGGCATATGGTAAATGCTATATAAATGGTAGTGATGATGATGATGGTGATGATGATGATGATGGTGATAGTGATGTGATGGTGATGATGTTGATGATGGTGATAGTGATGTGATGGTGATGATGTTGATGGTGTTGGTGATGATGATGATGATGATGATGATGATGATGATGATGATGATGATGATGATGATGATGCAGAGCAAGGCTAACAGAGGTATTCCTTCCCTTTCTGGTCATCCCATATTTTTCCTCCTCCAAATTCATCTATATTACCTTTTTTCATTAATACACAAAAATCCTACGGTGGCATCCTCAGATTCAGGAATATTTTCCACCTGAACTGTAACTTCAAGTTCTCCATATTGCCAGAGAATAGCTGACAATTACCTAGCACTTTTAGGTTTGCAAATTACTTTATATTTGCTAAGTCATTCGATCTTCAAAACAACTCTTGGAAACAGGCTGTGTTATTATTCCCATTTTACAGATGAGGAAACAGGCAGACAGAGGCTAAGTGGCAAGGTCACTCAGCTAACAGGTAGGGCTTGACTCTAATTCCCCTGCTCTATCTACTGCATCGCCTAGCTTCCGGTGTATGTATGGGAGTGTACATGCCCATGGACATGCAAACATGTGGACACTAGAGTAATTTTTACAGTGCCAATATTTTTCAGTACTCTGTAATTAATGAGGGGCAACCAGATGGCTCAGAGGATAGGAATCAAGAAGACCTGAGTTCAAATCCAGTCTGTGACCCTAGGGAAGTCATCACTTCTGTCAGCTTTAATCCACTGGATCAGGAAATGGCAAATCAATCCAGCATTTTTGCAGGAAAATCCCAAGGACAGTATGGTTCAGGAAGTCATAGAGAATTGGGCATGGCTGAAATGGTATTTAACATGATTAATGAACAAGGTGTAGGGTTTTCCCTGATACCCAGTTGAATTAGGTAAGGTATTGATTCCTTCTAGATTCATGCCGGGTGGTATTCCTCGGATATTCCAGAAAGCAGGAGAATGTTCCCTCCTTTAGGACCTGTGTCCCAAATGCCTATGACCACATGAACCTCTAAGTGCAATTAAAGAATAAGATTTCTAGACTGAAAACTCCCTATTTCATTCAAACTACACTCTTTTGATTCCATAATGTCCAATATCATTCAATTTCAGGATAAGTCCACCTTGCCTGCCAAACAAGACCACAGACTCCCCGAGGGCAGAAAATAAGCATTCTTGCCCTGTCCTTGCCACTGCAGAGAGCTGTATGGACCTTGGACACGATCAGCTCTTCTTCCTAGGTGTCAAGTGCCAGTCTTTTCTCTCTACTGCCAGCCCCACTGCTTAGATGAAGGGCTCTTAAAGTTCCTAACTTAGAGGTTCCCATGGAGCTTAGGAGCTTGGGAGTTATTACAGAAAAGATGGATTTCATCCACAGAGAAGCAAAGTACAATGAAAAATACACTGGATTTGAGTAGGGGAGCTGGGTTCCAATTCAAACTCAATGGCTTTACTCTGTGTGATCTTTCAGGCAATGCCATGGTAGAATAAAGAGGGTTGGATTTGGAGATGGAAATCTCATCTCAGATATTGATTAACCATATGATCCTGAGCAGCCAATCAATCAAGCAGTTATTAAGCACCTACTATGTTCAAAGCACTGTGCTAGTTTCTGGGAACACAAATACAAAAAATAAATTGATTAACCATATGATCCTGAGCAACCAATCAATCAAGCAGTTATTAAGCACCTACCATGTTAAAAGCACTGTGCTAGTTTCTGTGAATACAAATACAAAGAATGACTTGATAAGTCATATGATCCTGAGCAACCAATCAATCAAGCAGTTATTAAGCACCTACTATGTTCAAAGCACTGTGCTAGTTTCTGTGAATACAACTACAAAGAATGACTTGATTAACCATATGATCCTGAGCAACCAATCAATCAAGCAGTTATTAAGCACCTACCATGTTCAAAGCACTGTGCTAGTTTCTGAGAACACAAACACAAAGAATGACTTGATTAGCCATATGATCCTGAGCAACCAATTAATCAAGCAGTTATTAAGCACCTACTATGTTCAAAGCACTGTGCTAGTTTCTGAGAACACAAATACAAAGAATGACTTGATAGTCATATGATCCTGAGCAACCAATCAATCAAGCAGTTATTAAGCACCTACCATGTTCAAAGCACTGTGCTAGTTTCTGAGAACACAAACACAAAGAATGACTTGATTAGCCATATGATCCTGAGCAACCAATTAATCAAGCAGTTATTAAGCACCTACTATGTTCAAAGCACTGTGCTAGTTTCTGTGAATACAACTACAAAGAATGACTTGATTAACCATATGATCCTGAGCAACCAATCAATCAAGCAGTTATTAAGCACCTACTATGTTCAAAGCACTGTGCTAGTTTCTGTGAATACAACTACAAAGAATGACTTGATAAGTCATATGATCCTGAGCAACCATCAATCAAGCAGTTATTAAGCACCTACCATGTTCAAAGCACTGTGCTAGTTTCTGTGAATACAACTACAAAGAATGACTTGATTAACCATATGATCCTGAGCAACCAATCAATCAAGCAGTTATTAAGCACCTACTATGTTCAAAGCACTGTGCTAGTTTCTGTGAATACAACTACAAAGAATGACTTGATAAGTCATATGATCCTGAGCAACCATCAATCAAGCAGTTATTAAGCACCTACCATGTTCAAAGCACTGTGCTAGTTTCTGAGAACACAAATACAAAAAATGAATTGATTAGCCATATGATCCTGAGCAACCAATCAATCAAGCAATTATTAAGCACCTACTATGTTCAAAGCACTGTGCTAGTTTCTGTGAATACAACTACAAAGAATGACTTGATTAACCATATGATCCTGAGCAACCAATCAATCAAGCAGTTATTAAGCACCTACTATGTTCAAAGCACTGTGCTAGTTTCTGTGAATACAACTACAAAGAATGACTTGATAAGTCATATGATCCTGAGCAACCATCAATCAAGCAGTTATTAAGCACCTACCATGTTCAAAGCACTGTGCTAGTTTCTGTGAATACAACTACAAAGAATGACTTGATTAACCATATGATCCTGAGCAACCAATCAATCAAGCAGTTATTAAGCACCTACTATGTTCAAAGCACTGTGCTAGTTTCTGTGAATACAACTACAAAGAATGACTTGATAAGTCATATGATCCTGAGCAACCATCAATCAAGCAGTTATTAAGCACCTACCATGTTCAAAGCACTGTGCTAGTTTCTGAGAACACAAATACAAAAAATGAATTGATTAGCCATATGATCCTGAGCAACCAATCAATCAAGCAATTATTAAGCACCTACTATGTTCAAAGCACTGTGCTAGTTTCTGTGAATACAACTACAAAGAATGACTTGATTAACCATATGATCCTGAGCAACCAATCAATCAAGCAGTTATTAAGCACCTACTATGTTCAAAGCACTGTGCTAGTTTCTGTGAATACAAATACAAAGAATGAAGCAATTCTTACTCTTGTGTTGCCTTATAATTTAATGGGGCCTCAACTCCCTCATCTGAAAAACAGGGGCTTGGATTCCATGATTTTCCAACTCTGAATTTATGGGACTCTAACTAGATGGCCTCTGAGAGTCTTTCCAGCTTTCCATCTACAATCTTCCGACCTGTCAGGATTTCCTGAATTTAAGCAGAGACCTAGAAATGCCCTTAGAAACACGGCACTGTTTATAACGCTGACAAACCACATTAAAATCAACCAAATAAATAGGGTAAGTATAAGGGAATCTGTCTGGTGTTCCCATGCTGCTTGAGATTAAAAAAAAAATTGTGGGGCTTCACTCTCCAAGATTAAAGAAATTATATAAAGAAACAACTAATTACTACTTAAAGGTGTTTCCTTAAAAAAGAAAAAAGACAAAACAGGCAGTTGCCATTTGCCAAGAATAAATAAGTTGGAGGTGGGAGGCAGGAAGAAAGAATTCACTAGAGCTCTGAACTCAAGAAATGGAAGTGGATTCTAAAATGAACAAAGCCCTACGGCTCCCTGTATGGAACACAAGTCAAAGAACCAATGCAGGGGGTGCTCCTTCCACTGAAAGAGATTGCAATCTTTCCTAAATAATCTTCATGAGTTGCTACCCACAGTTTCACCTCCTGGTGGCCAAATTTCTGGGAATGGTCCTCAGTTCCTCCTTTGTACATATGCAGTTTCCTAAACTGGTAGGACATATAAGAGCCTACTTTTCACTGGAAGAAAACAGAATTTGGAATCACTGAATTTGAACCCAATCTCTGCCCATCTGTGATTGTGGGTAAATCATTAATCTCACTGTTCTCAATATTTTCATTTCTAAAATGAAGAGGATGAACAAGATTATTTTTAAATTCTCTTCCCTTCCTAAATCTAAATTGGAAAGCAAGGATCAGTTTCATTCCAAGAGGAGGCAGTGAGGTATGATGGAAGGAGTAAATCAGGGGAACGGGGTTCAAATCCCACCCCTAACATATTACTTAATCTCACTAAACCTCAGTTTCCCCATCTGTAAAATGAGAGAGCTGGACTAGATGGCTCTAAGCCAACAAGTCATGACCTTGGGATGCACCAAAAAAAAAAAAATGTGAGTAAAGGGGAAGTATTAATAGGTTCATAAAACCATAGGTCCAGAGCTGGAAAGGACTTTAGAGGTATCTAGTCCAGTCTGCAGATGAGGAAACTCAGTCCCAGAAAGACAAAATGATGTGAGCCAGTATCTAAACGTGAGTCCTCTACTGCCAAAAATGAGTCCCTTTCTGCCATACCAATATCTTCAGTATGCTGTGGGGTTTAATAATACTGTGAGATCTGCCCTTTCATTCGAAACTTCCTACTTGGAAAATTCAGTAAAAAGCATCCAATTAAGAGTCATTTTTGTTTTTGGAGCAAAACTTGCAAAGGCAAGCCCAGCACAAAAAATTGACAAATGGAGGACAAAGGACCAAGGGAAAAAGGGAGGAAAAGAGAGTCTTGGGCCACATGGACATACTGAATGCACGCACATTTAAATATTCTAATTATTAGAACCTGGATACTTGGCAGAAATCCTAGGGCTTTTTTAAATCTCAGTTGTCTTTTTAAATGATCTACACCCATTTTAAAATGCTTTTAAGAAAAAAGGGAACAAGATGTCACAGCCTTGTATAATAAAAATAGACACACATTTGCGGAATTGGAAAAAAAAAAAAAAAACACTGGATCAAAGACATCTCTAAGAAAACAGAAAAATCAAGACAAGGAGGTGAATGTGAAATTCAAGAAACTCTCCAGTGGTTAAGAGGGAGTATCTTCTTTGTTCTGACATTCCCCAGTATTTTAGCGTTTCCTTTTTTCCCTCTCCTCTTTTTTAATCTCTTCTCAGTCTATTATCTCATCTCATTTTCCTTAACACCTAGTAATTTCACAAAGAAGCTGTATAAAGCTTTGCACACAGTAGGAATTTAATAAAAGTTGTTTGTAATGAATTAATCTTAATTCAATCATCTGGTGCATTTTATAGATGAAACAGACTCAGAAAGGGAATGTTCCCAATATAGAGCCAGAAAAACTAATCAGCTTTCCATGGGATCCATTTTTTTCTAACTTACTACTATTTATTTCTCATTCCCAGGACTTTCCTGACTTTCCTCTGCCCTTGACTCCTAAAATTCCCCTGCTGATTTTTTTTTTTTAGACATCTCCACTGAGATGCCAGTCCCCTGTGCAAAAGATATGAGGGACGATTTTGTATGTTTTATTGCCATCTGCCATCTAACCCAGCTCTTAGCATACAATAGTCACTTAATAAATGCTTGCTGATTGATATTATCATTGGATCATAGATTTAGAGGTATAAGGGATCTTATAGACCATATAGTCCAACTTCTTAATTTATAAGTGAGGAAATAGGGAATAGAGATTAAATAACTTACCCTGAGTCTGAGTGTCTGAGGTGGGATTTGCACCCAGCTCTCTCTGATTCCAAATCCAGCACTCCATCTCATCCATCATCAATCATTGATACTTTATGATAAATGAACTAATGGGATCCTGTTTAAGAACTATAGGCACCATAGCTTACAATAACTTACATTTACATCAGATTTTATCTATAAAAACTTCTAAAAAAACTACAACTTCATTTCCCAGTGGAAAATGACATCTAGTCAATTTTCTTAGAATGAGTAATTTTGAAATACTTTCTAATTCAATAAGTAAATATTTTTCATATAGTAGATTTGGAATAAAAGGACCTGGGTTCGAGGATGAGTTGAAAGAACTGAGGCATCATGGTATAGCAGATATAGAACTGGGAAACAACCTTTATTCACTAGCTGTATAATCCCAGGCAAATGACTTAACCTTTCTGTGCCTCAGTTTACCTCTCTCTAACATCAAGAGCCTTGATTCAATGTCCCTCAGGTCCCTCAATCATAAATCCTTCTAGGATGCTCAGTTTCTTCATCTATGGAATGAGGGCAACTAGGAAACTCCATCGTGCATAGAGTGCCAGGCCCAGCGTCAGGAACTCTCACCATCATGAGTTCAAATCCAACTTAAGATACTTACCAGCTGTGTGACCTTGACAAGTCACTTCATCCTGTTTGCCTCAGTTTCTTCATCTGTAAAATGAGCTGGAGAAGGAAATGGCCAACCACTCCAGTATCTTTGTCAAGAAAATCCCAAATGGGGTCACCAAGAATTGGACAGGACTGAACAGAATACTGAGGGATGGTTCCTAATATCTGTTCCATGTTTAAATCCCTGGTTGTATATCCTCGAAGACAGACTTGCTAGCTGCCTTTGAATATTTGAAGGGCTGGCTTGTGAAAGAAGTGTTCGATTTAATCTTCTTCAATGTGTCAGAAAAGAGTCGATGAATATTTATTAAGCACTCACCTTGTGCCAGGGATCTGCTAAAGGCTGGGATTACAAATGCAAAAATGGTCTCTGCTCTCAAGGGGCTTCCATTCTAAAGGGGGGGGAGACAAAATGAAAACAACAACATGTGTACAAGCTATATAAAGGACAAATTGGAGGTGGTCTCAGGTAGAAGGCCTTAGTGTTCAGTGGAATAAGGGAGGCCTCTTATAAAAGTGGGGAATGGGATTTGAGATTTGCAAGAAGCCTTGAAGCAAAGGAAAACATGAGCCTAGAGAGGAGCCAGTGAAAATGCATAGATTTGGGAGGAGTGTTACAGGTGAAAAAACAAAAAATAAATATAAAAATCCAGTGCCATGGGATCACTGAGAATGGAGAAGAAAGTATATAAAAGTTGGCTAGATAAAAAGGGCCAGCAGGGAAGGGCTTTAAAATCCAGATTTGGTTTTGGAAATCAGAGTAATTGTTCAGTTGTTTTAATCCTGTCTGACTCTGTGACCCCAACTGAGGTTTTCCTGGCAAAGATACAGAAATGGTCATTTCCTTCTCCAGCTCATTTTACAGATGAGGAAACTGAGACAAACCACGTTAAGTGACTGGCCCAGGCTCATAGAGCTGGGAAGTATGAGAGGCCAGATGAAACTTCCTGACCCACTACATCCCCTCGATGCCCAGGAGGAAGTTACTAACGTGTTTAGTGAGTAGGAGTGTGACATAGCTGGAACGGTATTCTAAGAAAATCATAGAAAGCAAACTGGAGCAGAGAAAGACCTGAGACTGGCAAACCTTCCAGCAGCTCCTGCAGTAGTCCCAGTATGGGATGATCAGGGGCTGCACTCGAGAGCTGGTAGCATCAGGGGAGAAAATAGGAGAAATGTCACAAATGGACAATTTAGACATGGGGTGAGAGGGAAGTTGGGAAAGACCCTTTGGTTGCAAGCCTGTGTGCCTGGGAGGGTGATGGTACGCTCAACAGAAATAGAGAAGTGGGAAGTGGAGGATGTTTGGGGAAAAACATGATTTCAGTCTGGACATGTTAAGTTTAAGATCTCTCTGGGATCTGGATGACAAAACTAAGAGCAGAAAAATCTCTAAACCCCTTCTGGAGCTGTCCAAAAGGGACCATCAGGAGAATATTGATGTCACAAGAAAGGTTTTGCAGCACTGAACAGCTAGGAATCGCTGTAAATTTAAAAGAATTTTCAAAATCACATAAACACATGAAATAGAGAAATCACAAGCTACCCAACAGTCTTGGGGGCATCCTATACCCCAGTAAATACGGTAGCTGCTTTTTATTTGGAAGCTTTAGAAGTTCCTAATGAACCTTATTCTCTTTGAAGCATGAATTAGGTAATTCCCTCAGCAGATAAATAAATAAACAAACAAATCAAGCCCTGCTCTGCTGATGATTTTCACATCAAAGCCTGGATGGATGTGTCTTGGTTTTTCTTTGCTGTGCACATTAATGCCCACCCCCAGAGCCAACTGGGCAAGCTTCAGCTTCTGGTGCTTTGCTCTCCGTTTATGGGACCTCACCTGTCGTAATCGAGCCTCCTTCTATTTCAGCATTTAATAGAAATCAGTAGGAAGCAGGATTCAGAACTGTGTCTGCTTCTCCTTAAAGCAGAGTCCACAGGGCTTTTGTCCATTCATCCCTCCCTATTTCCTTCTCCTCACTTTGTCCAATTGCCTTTTGAAGGCTTGCATTTGTTTGGGGCTTGTCCTAATCAGTGTGTTTATATTTTCTCCTATTCTGCTTACTTCCAATTAAATAAATCCATTTGTTCTTCCATATTTCTTTATATTACTCATATTTCTCATTTGACTGCTATAATCGTGACCTATTAGCTTAATATACAACACACATGGAATGGTTCAGTCTCCCACAGCTGCAGGACAGTCTAGAAACTGTATCCACCTTCTCATGCCTCTGTGAACATCCCCAGATTCTTAGGTCAGAAGGACCATAAATTTAGCGATGAGAGATCCTTCTGATCTCCTACTTTTAGAGATGAGACCTAAAGAGGGTGGGCGACTCACCTTAATTCACAAGATTCTCTTTAGTGACTTCCTCATAGATTTTTGGTAGTGGGGTTATTGAGTTAAACTTTATAATTCTTATTTTGAATCGAGAATAGTGATAATAATTGCATTTATATAGCACTCTTCTCTAAGTTTGCAAAGTGCTTTGCAAAGAATACTTTATTCTCTACAACTTTGGGAGTGAGGTGTTATTATCCCCAATTTGCAGATGAGAAAATTGAGGCAGAAGGAGAGTAAGTAACTAGGCCAAGTTCACCCAATGGTGAATGTCTAAGGTTAGATTTGAATTCCGATCTTCTTGGAATCTGGAAAAACAAAAGGATTTGTTTAATTGGAAGTAAGCAGAATAGGATGAAATATAAACACACTGATTAGGACAAGCTAACTCTAGATTCAGGATTCATTTGCTGTTCTATCTTGCTTTCTTAACATTATTATATTATGTTATAATATTATACTATTAATTATTATTATATTAATTAATTATATTAATTATTATAATATTATTATAATAAATAAAGGTTTGGTTTAAGAGTCAGGAAAACCTGGTTCATTCGTGATTTCCAATATATGATTTGTGAAAAGTTATTTGGCTTTTTGAGATCCCAGATTAAGCATATTAAGACTTTAAATTGTAGATATAAATCTTCTTTAACAGAGGCCATTCCTTCTAGGAGGCTAAAACATAAAGGAACTCACGAGTCCAACCAAAGAACAAAATGGAACTAATTTAGAGGCCTCCAGCAGGGACTTGGTGGACCCGTTTTCCCACATGATACCGAGCTTTGGCTCTTGTTTACTAGTCAATCTGATATGTCTTCTGAGGGGTTTTAATAAAAGATTATGGTTTTTCTCCAGATGATATTGTTTATATTTTGTGTGTCGTCCTTTGTAAAGCACAAATTCAAGTCTTTGTAGTGGAATAAATTCCTTGTAAATTCTGGATGTCAAATTTCATTTAATATAATGATTACAAGTATTTTTAAACTGTTGGGGATTTCCCTAACTGGGAGCTCTGAGCTATTGTGACCAATGTATTATTAACTTTTTTGATTCTATCAAACAACAAAGGAGGGACCTGAAAATATTCTTTTGTCCCCATATTAAAAAGTGAGCTAATGATTATGAGGTTATAGTTAACTAAATATCTAGAGAGAGGGGCAGTTAGTTAGTGTAGTGGATAGAGCACCACCCCTGAAAACAGGAGGACCCGAGTTCAAATTTGGTCTCAGACACTTAACACTTTCTAGCTGTGTGACCCTGAGCAAGTCACTTAACCCCAATTGCCTCAGGGGGAAAAAGATAACTATCTAGGGAGAAAGAAGGCAGAAAGCAGGGAGCAATAACTCAAGAAAATATTACACTAGTCTAAGCTCCTGCTTCCCACCAGGGTACATCCCAGAGCGGAACTCGTTAGTTTTATGAACTTGAACAACTTTTCTAATATCTGTGTACCTCAGTATCCTCATTTGTAAAAGGGGGGGAGTAACCAAATGGTTTCTAAGTTCTCCACTCTAGATCTGTGATCCATAGTTTGCTTTGCCTGTTACTAGGTAGAGTTATCTGTTTATTATACACTATCCTTTATATACATTTGGCATCTCTTCTGAACCACTGACCTATACCCCTGAGTCACCTAGTTGCCTCAGCTTGGAACATAAAAGGCATTTAATAAATGTTTATTGGTTAGTCAACTCCCTCAACAGAATGAAAGTTCTTTAAAGGAAGGAACTTTTTTTTCTTCCAATTTTTGTGTTTCTGTCTCTAGAACTTGATGCAGAACTGTGCAGATTATAGGAGTTTACTATCTACTTGCTAAACTAAATAGAATTAAATATTCTATAACTGATACATACTGAGATTATAGTTCTCAACTTGCCTGGGATTTTATTTTCTTTTGTTAAATAAACTGCTGACCAACCATCCTTCATTTTGTGTTAGTACAATTGATTTTTTGAACCCATGTAGAACTTTACATTTATCTCCATTAAGTTTTGTTTTGATCTTGAATAAGTCACTTAACATTTCAGGGCCCATGGAAAACTTGCTCAAACTATAAATTAAGGAGGACTTAGATTTGCACCAGCAGGGGAAAAAAAGTTCTTTAATGGAAATTCTTCACACCAAGACAATAAGAGAACGGTAAAATTATTGATATTTATTTGTATTAGCTATAGTTTGTCATTCCAGATTGTTGAGTTTTTTGGATCCTGAATCTTTCATACAGAATATGCACTAACACTCGGAACTTTATGCCTACAAATCTGATAAATATCCATCTCTTCTTTCCACCTTTTGCAAGAAGCCTTTCCTAATCCCCCTTAATTGTATTACCTTCTCTTTCTTGATTATTTATAATTTATCCTGTATATATAATTGCTTTTTATTTATTTTAATAGTATTTATCTTATTTTTCCAAATATATGCAAAGTTTTCAACATTCCCCTTTGCAAAACTTGTGTTCCAAATTTTTCTTCCTCTCTCTCCCTTCCCTCCAAGACAGCATGCAATCTGATACAGGCTAAACATGTGCAATTCATAATCATCATGCCCAACAAGGAAAAAATCAGATCAAAGGGGAAAAAAATGAGAAAAAAAAAAGCAAACAAACAAGAACACCAAAAAGATGAAAATACTATACTTTGATCCTTCCATCCCAAGGCAATTGGAACTGCATATAGAATTGTTTACAGTAGATTATTAGCTCCTTGAAAACAAGGACTATCTTTTGCTTTTCTTTGTATCCCCTGGATTTAGCTCAGTGCCTGGGACATAGTGGTTACTTAACAGGTGTCAGTTGGCTAATTTCAAAAAAAAACTTAAACAAAGCAGAGCCAAGGACACAATTCTTGGGGTCCTCCATTAGAAACTTCCCTCTAAATAGCATCAATTAATAATCATTGAATCTGGTCATTAAACCACCTCTACATGAGCCAACATACTCTTATCCCTCTAGCTAATCTCATAAACATTTCCCCTGCCATATTACAGTCTTTCATATACATATATATATATATATATATATATATATATATATATATATATATGTTTTAACAATATAACTAGCATTTAGGTAGTGCTTTAAGATTTATAAAGTGCTTTTCAAATATTATTTTATTCTCACAACTCCATGAGGTACATGCTATTATTAGCCCTATTTTACAGATGAGAAAACTAAGACGGAGAGCCTAAATGACTCACTTGCCCAGGGTCACATAGCTATCCGAGGCCACTTTTAAACTCAGATTTTCCTTAATTCTAGATCCAGTTCCCTGCCTACTGAACCACCAGCGATAGATTCAAGTACTTGAAAATTTTAAACTAAAATTCTGACATCGGTCTTAAAGAAATCGGAGAGCTATCCAAAAGTCATGCCCTTATAATACTACATTCATTTATTATTTGATACAAATCTATAAAGACGAGGAATATTGTCTGCTGAGAATATTGTCCTGAGCCTGCAGAGTAGGGTAGGAGCCTCTTGTTAGGCTGCCCAGGGAATGGCAACTGTACTGTGCAGAAGAAAGCCAGTTTGGGGCAGAGGTCTGGGGTTAACTGCCAGTTCTGTTCCTTATTATTAGCCTGGTTTTGGCTAAGTTTCTGATTCCTATGATGTGCTTCTCTCTGCAGAGGATATTTGGTATGAACAATAAAGCTGTCAAGTGTTTCTCTTACCAAATATTATAATCACACATAGATGTTGTTGTTATTCTCTCTTGCCCAACTCTTTGTGATCCTATTTCGGGGGGTTTTCTTGGCAAGGATACTGCAGTGCTTTGCCATTTCCTTCTCCGGCTCATTTTACAGATGAGGAAACTGAGGCAACCACAGTTAGTTAAATATCTCAGGCTGGATTTGAACTCAAAAATGATCTACTATGGCGCCACCTAGCCAGTCATACATTGATAAGTATGTAATCTTTTCAGATTTCACCTGAACCACAGGTTTTCTAAATAACTACTCCAGAGGCCAGAGTTAGTGCCGAGGTCCTACATCCAGTATCTCGGGGGTTTCCCATAAATTTTTTTCTCATGATTTGTTTTTTGATGAACCTGTGATTGCTTGGTGTGGAGAACTAGGATTATGGGTCTGGATATGGGTTACTCAAACCCCCTCTTTTTACAGTTGGAGAAACTGAGTCTCAGCAAAGTCAGAGAGATGGTAAGTGGCTGGGCTGGTCCCTCGGCTCCAAATCCATTCCTTTTTCCACTGTCCCTATAAATGGCAGGAGCATTTTTGGTTATTTCTGAGGCTCATGAGGATGGGTGGTGGTTGGGAGGTTAAATTAGCCTGTATGAGCTCAGTGCCCCTCTAATCCCCTGGCAGCTGGGCAGCCCGGCCTGTGCCTGAGCTGGGACTTAAATGTCCAGCCTGATTAAAAGCACTCTCTGCACGGAAGGTCAAGGACTCTGGCCCAGTGGCTGGGGTCCCATTCTCCTACTAACAATGGACGCTGAATAGCTGCCAAGTAGCCGCCCCTTGTTCTCATTTCAGGAGGCTGCCCTGGGCCTTGGGATCTAATTTCATTAGTTTCCATTTTTAAAGGCTCTCGGGGGACAGCGGGACAGCGATTCCACCTGTGCTCTCAAGTCCCATTATCGGCCAAAATGGTGCCAGGCTCCCCTCTCTCCTCCCGGAGAGTAGCTGGCTCCTGTCCCACTCCCGGCTGCGGCAGACAGGACCAGGGGACACAAGCCCTCGCCCAGGAAGTCCCTCCATCTCTGGGGGCCTTGGACCAAGAGAGAGTCCCATGAGGTAACTCAGCATCTGCCAAGGGGGTGCAGGGCATCCTACCACCTCCATGCTGGCCCCCGGGCCATTCCCAGGCAGGGGGATGGGAACATAAACAGCTAAGGACAAACCATCTACGTGAAGCAAGTTCTGCTCTGACTCATGTCCCCCAGGAGGGATTGAAAACACGCAGGATTCAGAGAGTCCATGCCCAAGAAAGTTGTCTTCCTTCCTCCTCCTCCTTCTTCTCCTCTCTCTCTGTGTCTCTGTTTGTCTCTGTCTCTCTGTCTGCCTTTGTCTCTGTCTTTGTCTCTCTCTCTCCCTCTCTATCTCTTCCTCTGTCTGCCTTTGTCTCTCTCTGTGTGTCTCTCCTTCTATCTCTGTATCTCTCTGTGTGTGTGTCTCTCTCTCTGTGTTTCTCTCTCTCTCTGTGTCTCTCTGTCTCTCTTTCTCTCTCTGTCTGTCTCTCACACAGAGCTCCAGACTTGCAGTCAGAAATATCTGAATTCAGAGGATCACAGACTCAGAGTTGGAAGGATGCTCATGTCACAGATGGAGAGGCAACTCTTGGAAGTGAAGTGACTTGTCCACAGCCACACAGACAGTGCTTAGATCAGAAGTCTGAGCTCAGGTTCAGAGGCAGCAACATACTTACTAAGCCTCTCACTCTGGGGAAGCCATTTAACCTTCTCAAGTTCTTCCTCTGTAAAATGAATAGTGGCCCTTGTTTCATGGGGTTGCTTTGAAGATCAAATGAGTTAATATCTGCAAAGCAGGGGGCAGCTAGGTGGCAAAGTGGATAGAGCACCAGCCCTGAATTCAGGAGGACCCGAGTTCAAATCTGGTCTCAGACACTTAACACTTCCTAGCTGTGTGACCCTGGGCAAGTCACTTAACCCCAGCCTCAAAGGGGGGGGGGAATATCTGCAAAGCATTTTACAAGCCTATATAAATGTTAGCTATTTTTATCACCACTCCATAGCTCCAAATCAGCATGTCAAAAAGCATGCAGTAAGTGGTTACTGTGTGCCATATACACATATTTTCTACTTCTTCCCTGTCACATGGGCTGTCACCATACATTTCTGGTTGTTCCCCCTGCCTCAAGTCAGCCCCTCACAAATCAGTCAGGAAAAAGTGATTTTCCTGCAGCAAATATCTGACCGTACCCCTTTCCCTACTCAAGAAATTCTGATGGCTCCCTTTTACCTCCAGGATAAATTATCAAGTTTGTTTTGCCCAATCTGATCACTCTACCTTTCCAGTCTTCCTTCATCTTAATCTTCCTCATACCCTCCCTAATCCCCATCCTATTCACAATTGCTAGAACTGAAAAAGAGATGCCCAGGTGAGCCTGCCTTTGAACTCTTTTACCCCCCACAAGAATAAGGGATCGATCTGAGGCTCCTTGAAGGGAGAGGAATTGGAGGGTGGAGTGTAGAAAGTGGGACTCAAAGAGACCGGGATGTAATCCACAAATGTTATTGAAACGGCGATCCTGTCTGGGACTGGGCTGGGGATGCAAAGACAAAATTAAAACTAATCCACACCTTCATGAAGCTTATATTCTAAGGGAATGAGCGTTCGAGCAACCAAACAAGAAATGTTTAAGTACCTACTGTGTGTACCAGGCCCCGTGCTAAATTCTGGGAATAAAGAGCAAACAAAAAGAGTCCCTGCCTTCAAGAGGTTATATTCTAACGGGGAAACAATACGAGTATGTATATGTGTGTGCCGTGTATATAGACACACACGTAATTATGTGTGTATTGATCCTACATGCACATGTAGTATGTGTGTATATTGTTCCTACATACATACATGTAACACATGTATCATGTATATTATACTTACGTGTTTACATAAATACACAAAAAGTAAATCCAAGTTAGTGTCGGAGGGACGTCACCATGAATGATTTCCCTGCACCTCCGATAGTCCTGTGAGAGAATCTCCCCAGGCCCTGGTTCATTCACTGTGATGCTGCACACTCCACACAGCTTTGATTTATGGGCCATCTGAATCCATCATCTCTCCAGGCCCCAGGACAGTTCTCTAACTGGGCAGGGCCAAGTGTCTTATGAGGAGAAGCGAAAGCAAATTGGAGCACATCGGACGGGTTTCCCAAGTCTGACACAAGGCACCGTGTGCTGTACCTAGGGAGCACTTTTTTTTTTTCATTCATTCATTCATTTTTCTTTTTCATTCATTCATTCATGGAACAAATTTCATTTGCATGTAAGATGGGAAGTTCTAATAGAACCAAGAGAACCTGGGAAAGGGAGAGGGTGTCAGACAAGAGAAGGGGCCATAGCTAGGCCGCGGTTTCCTATCTGAGAAATGCCAGAAAAGTCAGGTTTATCATAATTGTATTATTTTATCAGTAGTAGCCATAGGAAAAGCAATTCATCTCGGAGCCTATTTATTCTTCTGTAAAATGAATTCTACTCACACAATCTCATAGGAGAATGCTTTCTGAACCGTAAAATACTATAGAAACGTAGGCTGTCATTGTCATTTTTACCCTAATGGGGATGGCCACTGATGGGCTGAATCCACAGGGAAAGAGAAATCTGAAAAGATTCCATTTAATATATTTATTTAATTTAATATATTATCTATTTAAGGGATCTTGACCCTCTGGTCCTAAAACCCTCCAAGTGGACTCCCCATGAGCCACCATCATTGCTCTTGGATCTGACGCCAAAGAAATCACAAGGCCCAGAAAGGGTAGAGGTGGAATTCAAACTCAACTTCCAAAATTTCTGTTTATTAATTGACAAGGTCTCTATTTTTCCTCATGCTATGGGAAGTCCTGACTCATCTTCACTGCAAGCTTCCGAGATGAAAAGCTGGATGTGTCTCCTTATCCAGTTTTGAACGCTCCCAGCTTTTCAGGATTTCCACTTAGGAATCCCAGCCCTTGAGATCTACCAGGTTGCCTTCCAACCTGCTCCCAAGGGTACGATCTCAAATTCTTTCTTGAATTGTTTTTGGCCAAAACACTGTTTTGTCTAGTCATTGACCAGTTTCCCTATTCCCTCCCCAGCTCCTGAGGTACTGGGAATCCCCTGGTACTCCCTTGGTGTTGATGGGGTCTGATCCGAGTGGGAGGTCCTATTTCAGTTAGAAGAAGATTTACGAGCCTGACTGTGGATGAGAAATGCAGGGAAGTAGGGAGGAGTGACCATCACCATCAGGAGACGGCATGGCCCCTCACTGGGGTCTCAGAGTTAGTTATGGAACTTTGCTCATCCCTCCTCCAACATAATCATTCCTGGAGTCTCTCAGTGACAATTAGCTCCACTAACTAGTAATAAATAAATTAACTTTACAGACTTTTTTCTTCTTCCCCTAGGAAAATGTCAAACTTCAAAAGTTTGAACCTTAAAGATAACACACATTATCTTTTAGTTTTCACTCTGCCTCGTGGATGAATAGTCGGAGTCCGCCGGGAATGGGCCCCCAGCCTCCCATTTTCATGAAAGTCAGCGGGGCCTTATAAAGTACCTGCTCTATAACAAAGCTCTCCTCTGACACTGGTGTGCAAGGTTGAGAGTTGGCCAAAAAACTGGCTAGACTTCCTTCACACACAGGCCCGTGTGGCAGACCGGGCACGGTACCTGAGGGCCACCCTAGAGAAGTGTGAAATGCTCACCCCCAGCAGATGGGCCACCAGATAATGACTTTTTTCTCTCCAGTAACAGGGATGGAGAAACTCTTACAGTAAAGCCCTCCATTTTATTTATTTAGAAACGACCAACAACCGAACCCATGGATAATTGAAGTTCTTTTTTTCTGACTGCTTCAAGCAGGAATGCTAGGCTCTCCATGATTTACAGTACAATCCTGGATGGGAATCTCAGCAAGGGCAGGCCTTGCTTCTCTGTCAGTTCTGTGCTTCCTTGCTTTTGCTGCCAAATTCATTCTTCAGCCCCTTTGGGATCCACAGAATAACCTTTGTAAAATCAGGGATTTGGGGTTCAGTCCATGAGTCAAAAGCAGCTCACTAGTGTACGCAGGGATTATATTGTGACTTTGGCTTTGTTGCTCTGGACTCTCCAGAGAGCCTGAGGCTATATATCAGATGAACCCTAAAACAAAGCTGATTCCTAGATACCCTCTTGCACAAAAAGCCTCTGAGAGCCCTGAGTTCCATCAGCTAGAATATTGGTGTCAAGCTCAAGTCAAAATGGATTCCTGGCTTTGTTTCATTTTTTCAGTCATGTTCAACTCTCCATGAGTCCATTTGGGGTTTTCTTGGCAAAGATATGCCAGAAGAGTCTGCCATCTCCTTCTCTCATTTTCCAAACAAGGAAGCTGAGGAAAATAGGGTTAAGTGACTTGCCCAGGGTCACACATCTAGTAAGTGTTTGAAGCCAGATTTGAATTTGGAGAGATATTTTCCTGTCTCCAAACCTGGAATTCTATGTATTGTGTCATCTTCCTGACTTAGAAAACTACAAATTGGAATTTTCTATACATTGTATTTTTATTTATTTTATTAAATGTTTCCTAATTACATTTTAATGTGGTTCAAGCCATTCATAAGCTTGATACCTCTGAGCTCAAAGAGCCCACACCTCCTTTTTTTGCTGTTTCCATAAAAAAAGGTATAGACTAGTAGGAAAGAAATTTTTTTGCTAATTTCCCCCTATAAAAGAGGCATTAGGGGCAGAGAGGGGTAGAGAGCTGGCTTTGGAATCAGAAAGTGCTGACACATCCTGCCTTTGAAACTCGGGGTGAGACATACTGTGTGGGCAACTATCTAAGATTATAAATTACAGGAAAGTTACAACTTGCATTGATAGAAGTAATTTCCTCATCTGGAAATTCTCTGCATCAGTGAAATTACAAATCTGTCCCTATTCTTTCCCACTGTAACTGGGTTTAGATCAAGGCTCCCTTAAAAAAAAAAAAAAAAAAAAAGAAGAAGAAAGAAAGAACAAAATGTTATTCTTACCTCTTACTTTTTGCAGTCATCTTCAAATCTATCACTGATTCAAGACTAAGCCCTTTCCAAACAAACCCTCCCTGTAATAAATAACCAGTTAAGTCAAATAAGTCCATACCAGTGACTGTGTCTAACAGCCCATACAATGTTCCACACCCCAATCTTCCCCATCTCTATGACAAGGAGAGCAGTCGTTCATCATGTCTTCTCTAAAGGTTACCTGGGGCCATTACAATTTCTCAGCATTTTAAAGTGGCTGTGTTTTCAATTTTACATCATAATTTCATGAAGTATATTTTTCTCCAGACCCTTTTTGCTGAACCCTGCATCAGTTCATGCAAATCTTCCAGTGTTTCTTTGATTTCTTTATATTTGTCATTTGTTAGCCTACAGTAATATCCCATCACATTCACATGCCATACTTTGTCCAGCCAGTCTTCCCAACGGATAGGTACCTCAGTTCCAATTTCCTGTTTCCAATTTCTATTTTTTTTGCTACCATAATAAGCAATTATGAATATTTTGGCATATTTAATAACTTCATTTTTGTCCTTGACCTACTTGGGTTATATGCCCAGAGGTGGGATCTCTGAGTCACTGAGTTCTCTGGGTCAAAAAAATTAATGATTTTCTTCACATAATTTCAACCTGTTTTCCAGAATGGCTGGACCAATTCACAGTTCTATCAACCGTTCTAGGTTTTCTGTTCTTCTAGTGCCAATTCAAGAGGCAAATGTCTTAGAATTAAGGAGAAATAGGGGCAGCTAAGTGGCGCAATGGATAGAGCACCAACCTTGAATTCAGGAGGACCCGAGTTCAAATCTGGTCTCAGACACTTCACACTTCCTGTCTGTGTGACCCTGGGCAAGTCACTTAACCCCAGCCTCAGGAAAAAAAAAATTAAGGAGAAATCAACATATATATTCTGTATATATTTTTGCACACTCCTATCTATGTATATATTATCTCTCCCAAAAGAATATAGACTTCTGAAGAGCCAGAATTATTTCATTCTCTGTCCTTGTAACTTCAGTACTTAGGACATACTGGTTAATTGATGCATGTTTGTAAAGAAGATCCAACTCACTTCTAGTTGTTCAATGATGGACAGAAACAACTACACCCAGAGAAGGAACACTGGGAAGTGAATGTAAATTGTTAGCACTACTGTCTATCTACCCAGGTTACTTATACCTTCGGAATCTATTACTTAAAGTGCAACAAGAAAATGGGATTTACACACATATATTGTATCTGGGTTATACTGTAACACATGTAAAATGTATGGGATTGCCTGTCATGGGGGGGAGGGAGTGGAGGGAGGGGGAGATAATTTGGAAAAATGAATACAAGGGATAATATTATAAAAAAATTACTCATGCATATATACTGTCAAAAAATTATAAATAAAAATTTAAAAAAAGAATCTAAACTAATGAAAAAAAAAACTAAAAGAAAAATTGATGCATGTTTGTTGATGGATTGATGTTAGAGCTAGAAGGGAGTCTTATCAATTATCTAGCCCAAATCCTTCATTATAAAGGAGGAATCATTTTCTGAAGGTCACCCGGTGAACTCATCATAGATCTAATACCCAGGCTCCTTTTTCCTGACTTTGTCCAATGCTCTGCCCACTAACCCATGCTGCCTCTGCCCAGATGCCAGCCTCCAACTGTTGCCACCAGGAAGCCAACTGCTTTCTGACCAAGTGAGAGCTATGTATGGGGCAGAGGAATGCAGTGAGGGTGATGAGGGGCCAGCCAAGCACTCAGTCAGTCTCTGGACAGCTAAGCCTGCTGACTAATACAGGAAAGCTGCAGCTGTCCCAGGGAGAATGACCCAAAACAGGGCAGTGGGGAGGGAAGAAGATTTAAAAAGCTGAATTCTCAGCAGTGACAAGTCTACATCAGAGAGCCAGAGGGTGGAGTGAAAGAACAGAGGGAGTGAGAAAGGGGAATTGGAAAGAAAGACAAGATTTCGGGGCACCTCTTGGCTCCCCACTGATCTTGCTCAGGTCACCTTCTTATGGTAAGAAACATAAATCCATCAAACCATAGAATATTAGAGCTGGAAAGGTTTGCAAAGGCCATCCAGTCTCCCATCATCCCTATTTTTAAGATGAGGAAACTAGGCCCCAGCAAGGTTCGGTGACTTGCTAGAAATTGTACCACAAATTAATGGCAGAGTTGGAAGTAGATTCCAGGTCTCCTGGGTCCAGGATTCTTTTCACTGGTCAGAGCTTAATCTGCTTAGTGGTAAAATAGGAATAGGGGGACTTTGATGGCACCTCATTTTCCCCTTAATTACTCCCTTACTTCTATCCCTTACTGAGATTCAAGTCACATTAAACCTGTCATCCCTGGCCCTGAGCCACTAGTCACCATCCAGCATCATTTATTCCCCAAATTTGTCTTCTTTCCACCCCCTAGATACACAATGAAACGTCCCTGTTTTCTTTGTTTTTCCCTCAGGATCCAAGTTAATGTGCTAACGGGGAAGGTGGAAATATGTGCTTCCAGATAGCAAGAATTTTCTTAAGAGTATTCCAGAGACCAGGCTATCACCTCCCGCCCCCTTCCCACCTCCTTCCAGTTCCACCACAATATAGTCTGAAGCTTTGTTGACACTAACAATAGCAGTTCTGGCTGATAAGGACAAGTGGATGCCTGGGATGGAGAGGAGGGAGGCAGGTGGACCCTTGGGAGCCCCTTAAAGAATATTTGTGTGTGTGTGTGTGTGTGTGTGTGTGTGTGTGTGTGTGTGTGTTCGATTGATCTCTCTGTAAAAACTACTCAAGAGTGCCCTTCATTCTCCTGTTCTTTTAAGAGACCAAAAAGTCACCAAGAAGAATACAAAGGGATGGCTTTTAAATGCCCAAAAACTGCCCCCCCGGACGTAACTGTGCCTGCTACAGTGAGACGCTTCTTGTGAACCACATCCCCACATGCTCACCACCTCTAGAATAACAGGACCATCCATTTGGGGCCAGAAAGAATATTAGGGGCCATCTAAGACAATCCTCTCATTTTAAAGGTGAGAAAATCCACTCAGATCCACTCCAGGCTCACAGAATTTGTGCTAACTCACATGCTAAATCTTGCTTCCCTTCTCTGCTAAAACTCTGAGAAAAAAGTCCTCTATATTTGGTTCCTCCACTGACTCTTGGCTCATTCCCTTTTAAACCTTCTCTGACCTCATCATTCAAATGAAACTGCCCTCTCCAAAGCTACCAACGTTTCTCTTAGTCACCAGATGCAAGGATTGTTCCTCAATCTCCAGCTCTTTATAACATGACCCTGCCGACCACCTTCTTCTCCTGGACACTGCTCTTTTTTTTGTGACACCCGTTTTGTTCTCTCTGGTTCTCCTCTCACCTGTCTTGCTGACCCTAAGTCTTTTTTGTTGGACCTTCACCTTTGTCACACCTACTATGGATCTCCCCCAAAGCACCGCCCTGGTCCTTTCTCTTCTCTCTATAGATTATTTTCCCTTGCTATGCTTATCAACTTCCATCAATAGGGTCATCATCTTTATGTAGACAATTTCCAGAGTTATGTATCCAACCCTTGTCTCCTTCCTGAGCTTCAACCTCGAATTTCCAATCGCCTACTGAACATTTCATCAGATATCCTATAGACATTGCCAACTAGTCGTGTTCAAAACCACTCATTATCATTCAACATATCCAAAATTACTCATTATCTTTCTCCCTGAATCTACTTCCTTTCTGAATCTCCCCCACCCTTATCATCACCCTTCTAGTCACTAAGAAAGGAGGAAGAAGGAAAGAAAAGGAAGGAAAGAAAGGGAGGGAGGAAGGAAGGAAGGGAGGGAGGGAGGAAGGAAGGAAGGAAAAGAAAGGAAGGAAGGAAGGAGGGGAAGGAGGGAGGGAGGGAGGAAGGAAAGAAGGAAGGGAGGGAGGGAGGAAGGAAGAAGAGAAGGTGGGAGGGGAAGGAAGGAAGGAAGGAAGGAAGGAAGGAAGGAAGGAAGGAAGGAAGGAAGGAAGGAAGGAAGGAAGGAAGGAAGGAAGGAAAGGAAGGAAGGAAAGGAAGGAAGGAGGGAAGGAGGGAGGGAGGGAGGGAGAGAAGGAAGGAAAGAAGGAGGGAGGGAGGGAGAGAAGGAAGGAAGGAAGGAAGGAAGGAAGGAAGGAAGGAAGGAAGGAAGGAAGGAAGGAAGGAAGGAAGGAAGGAAGGAAGGAAGGAAGGAAAGGAAGGAAGGAGGGAGGGAGGGAGAAAGGGAGGGAGGAAGGAAAGGAGGGAGGGAGGGAGGGAGAGAAGGAAGGAAAGAAGGAGGGAGAGAAGGAAGGAAGGAAGGAAGGAAGGAAGGAAGGAAGGAAGGAAGGAAGGAAGGAAGGAAGGAAGGAAGGAAGGAAGGAAGGAAGGAAAGGAAGGAAGGAGGGAAGGAGGGAGGGGAAGGAGGGAGGGAGGAAGGAAGGGAAGGAAGGAAGGAAGGAAGGAAGGAAGGAAGGAAGGAAGGAAGGAAGGAAGGAAGGAAGGAAGGAAGGAAGGAAGGAAGGAAGGAAGGAAGGAAGGAAGGAAGGAAAGGAAGGAAGGAAGGAAGGAAGGAAGGAAGGAAGGAAGGAAGGAAGGAAGGAAGGAAGGAAGGAGGGGAAGGAGGGAGGGAGGAAGGAAGGGAAGGAAGGAAGGAAGGAAGGGAAGGGAGGGAGGAAGGAAGGAAGGAAGGAAGGAAAGAGGAAGGATCCATACAAAGCAAAGTTTTTAGCAACATTTTTCCTATAGCAAAGAAGTGTAAATGAGGCAGTGTAACTACTGGTGGTTACTAGTGTAACTGATCAGTAACCACAGACTAGAGAAAGGGTAAACAATTTGGGCCAAGCACGTACAATGGTTACTGCCCTATAGGAAAAGACAAATATGTTGAATACAGAGAAGTGCGGGAAGAGTTAAGAGAACTGATACGAGATGAAGTGAGCAGAACCAACTCAGGGGCTCCAGCAATGTAAACGGAGGAATGACGGGACTAAACAGTGCTGTGAGCTTGTCCCCAGAGCAGACAGGAGAGAGCACTTCCTCCCTTTTTGCAGAGATGGAGAACTATGTGAACGCTGCATTACAAACAACATCAAACGTGTTTGCTACATTGCTTGATTTAGATTTAGTGAAATGGAAAAAGCATCTAACTCCTTACATCTCCCCCTGCGAGTACTTGTCCCGGTGACCCCTCACCTCCACCCCCGACGTTCTCCCTCCTCTTCTGGGACTCTCAAACAGCCTGCGTCCTTTCAAAGCTCTGCTAGCGGGCCATATCCCATAATAAGCCAACTTCTGGTCTTCCCATAATGCATGTCGGCTCCATACATCTGTAAGTTGTATGCGTGTCTACACTTACGCATCCCCCTCCATCTCAAAATGGCGTCCGAACTGGGCCTCTCCAAAATTACCCAAGATTCCTAGCTGCTAAACCCACCGACTTTGGTCGGGTCCATCTGTGGCTTCTGACACTGGCCCGCCACATAGTAGGCCCTTTGTAAAAGCTTGCGGAGAGAGCGTCCTCACGCACCTATCCCGTACACGTGCACAAGGGCATGGGGGGACACCCATTTTAGAACCGAGAAGCTCGCGGAGGGCAGGGATTGTCTCGCGAGACTGTTGCTCCGGCCCGGTAGCGGCCCCAGCAGCCTCTCAATGGTCCCCGGCCGGACGGCCGCTGACTCCCGGAGCTCGCGGAGTCAATTATTCAGAGCCAGTCTCAGCTTCCCGCCTCGCTGGTCCCGGCCGCCCGGAATAGTCGGGCGCCACTTCACAGCCAGCACCATTTACTCAGCCTTGTTTACAGTTGTTGAACTATTTTTGTCAAATTAATGAAACACATGTTCCCTCGTCACCGATTTGTTGTACAATAAATTAGAGATGTGAAGACTGTGAAATGCACAACAAAACCTGTTGGCTACAATGTAGCCGAGCGGCAGCCGGGACAAGTCCGGCTCCGGTCCCCGCGGCTGCTGCAAAAGGAACCGCTTCCGCTCTCCCGGAGCTCACAGGAGACCTGGGCCGGGCCCACCCGGCTCCTCCGCTTTTCCAGACTCCCCTGAGCCCGTGAGCCTTTCCCAAGATCCCCTTTCCTACGGCACACAGTAGGACCACTAGAAAAGTCCATAATCACTCATTCTTTCAGTGGGTCACCCAGTGTGAGGATCATGGGATGATCATCTCAGAGACAGAAGAGGCCTCAGCAGCCTCCAGCCGACCACTTGTCAAGGCCCGAAATTGCGTCTGCAAGGCCAGGAACTACCCGAAGCGGCATTTGAACCCGGGGCCGTCTGACTTCCAAGTCCACCCTGTGCACGCGCAGGAGCGCCCCTTTATGAGTCATCTCTCCATTTAGAGCAGTCAGCCCTGATTTTCTGTTTGTATCTCCAGCCCTCAGTGTGGTGTTTGGCACAGAGAGTGATTAATCAATGCTTTTTCATTCCATTCTAAGGACAGACCGACAGGATTTTCCCCTTAAATCTCCCCCCCCCCCTTACCTCTCATTGGGACCGGCCTGGGTATTGAGAAGATTAATTTCATGTCTGTGCAGAGCAGGGGATTAGGAGTGTGGGAGGCTGAAAGTGCACCGCAGGTCGTTAAGAAAACAGCGTCTAAATAAAGGCGGCTGCCAACTTCTCCTGGATGCGAGTTATGACTGAGCGTGCGGCCTCCGAGCCGTGACTCGAGTTTTAATCGGTCACTTGCTTTCATTCTTTCCCGCTCAGGACGAGCGCACGGCGGCGGGATGTCGAGAGGAAGGACAGTTGGGAGCTGTCTCTCTTGGCCAGCATCCCCGCAGAGGCCTATGGGCCGTCTGGAGATCGGGGCCCTGTCTGCCGTGAGCTCCGTCTCAGTCACCTTCCCGGGAACTTCCGCTGCTGCGGCCTGAAGCTCATGATGTCTAAACATCCTCAAAAGGAGCTAGTCCCAGATCGGGAAAGACTGATCTGACCCAAGGTCATCATTTATTCTAGAGCAGACGTCCTTCCCTTTTTGGAGTCATGGACTCCTTTAGTTGTGGGTGAACCTGCACAAGGACCCTTTACATAATAATGCTTTTAAACTCATAAAAAATACCTAGGCTTACAAAGGAAATCAAATTGAAACACAATAATAAAAATAGCTTTTTGAATTCATGTGTCCCAGGTAAAGAAACCTTTTTTCTAGATGTAATAGGGAACTACGTAAGCTGGATCGGGACATGATCAGGCCTTGTTACTCTAGGAAAATCACTTCAGAAGTTCGGAGGGAGGGGCTAGAATGAGACAGGTCAGAAGACCACTACCCTGGCTCATTCTCAATTAAGGGGGTTTTAGTGGGAGCCGAGTCTGAGACATAGTGAGGTACCGTTGACCAAGCCTGGTCTAGACTGGATAAGGGAGGGCCAGAGGAAGGCCAGGGAAGAATGAAAGGGAATTGACTCCCCAGCTGCCAACTGGAAGGAGGGGAAATAGGGAAATTAGGAGAAAGGATGAGTTTCACCCATTCCCCGAAGGTCATTCAATTTTCCATGAAGCTCACCACTAATGAAGAGGAAATTAGAACAATAGTTAGGAGCTACTTTGCTCAACTTTATGCCGATAAATTTGATAACTTAAATGAAATGGAAGAATACCTTCAAAAATATAGCTTGCCCAGATTAACAGAGGAAGAAGTAAGTAGTCTAAATAGTCCCATCTCAGAAAAAGAAATAGACCAAGCTATTAACCAACTTCCTAAGAAAAAGTCCCCAGGACCAGATGGATTTACAGGTGAATTCTACCAAACATTTAAAGAACAACTAACTCCAATGCTATGTAAACTATTTGAAAAAATAGGGATTGAAGGAGTCCTACCAAATTCCTTCTATGACACAGACATGGTACTGATACTTAAACCAGGTAGATCGAAAACTGAGAAAGAAAACTATAGACCAATTTCCTTAATGAATATTGATGCTAAAATCTTAAATAAGATATTAGCAAATAGACTTCAGAAAATCATCCCCAGAATAATACACTATGACCAAGTGGGATTTATACCAGGAATGCAGGGCTGGTTTAATATTAGGAAAACTATTAGTATAATTGACCATATTAATAATCAAATTAATAAAAACCATATGATCATCTCAATAGATGCAGAAAAGGCATTTGATAAAATCCAACATCCATTCCTACTAAAAACGCTTGAGAGTATAGGAATAAATGGACTATTCCTTAAAATAATAAGGAGCATATATTTAAAACCTTCAGTAAACATCATATGTAATGGTGATAAACTAGAACCTTTCCCTGTTAGATCAGGAGTGAAACAAGGTTGCCCACTATCACCATTACTATTCAATATAGTACTAGAAACTCTAGCCTTGGCAATAAGAGCCGAGAAAGAGATCCAAGGAATTAGAGTAGGAAATGAAGAAATCAAATTGTCACTTTTCGCAGATGACATGATGGTATACTTAGAGAACCCCAAAGACTCTGCTAAAAAGCTATTAGAAATAATTCAGAATTTTAGCAAAGTCGCAGGATACAAAATAAATCCACATAAATCCTCAGGATTTTTATACATTACCAACACAATCCAACAGCAAGAGATACAAAGAGAAATTCCATTCAATTTTCCATGAAGTCAGAAGCTTACATCAGCAACACGATGACAGAACTCCTAAAAACCAGGCACAGAGTGATTGTCAGTGTCAGTAGTGGACAGACCAAGGCAGACAGAGTCAGGACTGTTTGAGGAGAACTCCTATTTCTCCTTCTTCTAAGTCATTTTCCAATTATTGGAACTTGGTGTTTTTTCCTTTTCTTAGAGACATAACAAACTGGAAAAATAAATGTGGCCACCTTAAATTCCCACATTTATCTAGGAAACGAGCAATCCACATGAGAAAATGGAAACCAAACTGAGAAACGCCCAGCATGATAGTGGAGCGTCAGCCCCACGGAAGTGACTTCATGGGGAGCAGCGCAGTGCCTGGGCCGAGGCTGGCAGAGGGAACGGGCTGTCACCTTTGAAACACTTGGCTCTGTCCGAGGCAACAGCCTGAATCCTCCAAACCCCAGCGAGGCGAGGAAATGAAAGGCAAGACTTCCCAGGGCTTGAAAAATCGGGGCCTTTAGGTTCACAATCTATGAGAACTGAAATGTGGGAAGCAAAGTGGGTGGCCCTGTCGGGCTGGGCCCAGCTGTTCCTGGGAGGCAAGACATGGGGCAGAGTTTCCAGGGAATTAGGCCTTCTGATGGGCAGACATAGCTCCCCCTACCCCAGGTTCTCCATTACCCTACCCCGAACCCCAGTTCTCCCTTCAATAGTAAACTTTAAACCCAGGTCCTAACTCTAAATCTCACTCCATCTCACAATTGTTTTAGCCCTTAACTAAAACCCAAGCCCTAACTTCAACTCCATCCCTCATTCTAAGTCAATCATTAAGTGTAGTCATTAAGTGCCTACTATGTGCCAGCCACTCTGCTGGGTTCTAAAAATGCAAAGGAAATCAAAAACAGTTCCTGTCCTCAAGGAGCTTGCATTCTTCTAAGGAGACAATATATGAATAACTAGATACCCACAAGATACAAAGAGAATATGAATGTGCCTTCTGCTTCAAGGTTTAGGTCCTGTTTTCTGTCGTGGCAAAGAACCTCTTCAGAACAGTGGTTTGTAAATTCACAATTTAAACTTCAGTTAAAATTTAGTCAAAATGAAGATTTTCTTTATCATCCTAGTTCATGGACTCTCTGAAATCAACAGACCCTAGATGACCAACCCCTGTTCATGATGAAGCCTTTTCTGGTCTCCCCAAATACTATGTCCTCCCTCCCCAACAACTTTGTATAGATCTGTGTTTATTTTTATTCTGCACACATTTAGATATGTATTTGTCCCCCAATTAATCAATAACTATTAAGATCCTACTATGTAGGGGCAGCTAGGTGGTACAATGGATAGAGCACCAGCCCTGAAGGTCAGGAGGACCTGAGTTCAAATGTGGTCTCAGACATTGAACACTTCCTAGCTGTGTGGCCCTGGGCAAGTCATTTAACCCCAATTGCCTCAGCAACCAAAAAAAAAACAAAAAAACAAAAAAACAAAAAAAAGAAAGAAAGAAAGAAAGAAAAAAGAAAAAAGATCCTACTCTGTGCTAGATACTGTATTTTGTATTTATAGCATCTAGGATATTGCTTGTTACCCAGTAGACACTTAATAAATGCTTATTGATTAACTTATAGAAAGCAAACAGGACAACCTGCCATCTGAGGAAGGGGGGGAGGGGAAGGAGGGGAAAAATTGGAACAAAAGGTTTGTCATTTTTGTCAATGTTGTAAAATTACCCATGCATATATCCTGTAAATAAAAAACCATAATTAAAAAAATCATGAAAGAAAGAAAGAAAGAAAGAAAGAAAGAAAGAAAGAAAGAAAGAAAGAAAGAAAGAAAGAAAGAAAGAAAGAAAGAAAGAAAGAAAGAAAGAAAGAAAGAAAGAAAGAAAGAAAGGAAGGAAGGAAGGAAGGAAGGAAGGAAGGAAGGAAGGAAGGAAGGAAGGAAGGAAGGAAGGAAGGAAGGAAGGAAGGAAGGAAGGAAGGAAGGAAGGAAGGAAGGAAGGAAGGAAGGAAGGAAGGAAGGAAGGAAGGAAGGAAGGAAGGAAGGAAGGAAGGAAGGAAGGAAAGAAGGAAGGAAGGAAGGGAGAGAGAAAGAGAGAGAGAGAAAGAGAGAGAGAAGAAAGAAAGAGAGAGAGAAAGAAAGAGAGAGAGAGAAAGAAAGAGAGAGAGAAAGAGAGAGAGAGAAAGAAAGAGAAAGAGAGAGAAAAAGAGAGAGAGAAAGAGAGAGAAAGAGAGAGAGAAAGAAAGAAAGAAAGAAAGAAAGAAAGAAAGAAAGAAAGAAAGAAAGAAAGAAAGAAAGAAAGAAAGAAAGAAAGAAAGAAAGAAAGAAAGAAAGAAAGAAAGAAAGAAAGAAAGAAAGAAAGAAAGAAAAAGAAAGAAAGAAGGAAGGAAGGAAGACAGGAGACAACCTTGGGGATTAGGATAAATTTGCAGCTTGGGGGAACTTCCTGAAGAAAGTGGGATTTGAGCTGCATCTGCCTACTCTGGTTGAATAAGAGTTAAGGAAGGAGACTCTTCTAAGCGGAGGGCAGCCAGTACAAAGACACAAGAACTGGGGGTATGTAAAGGAGGAAATAAATTCTATTTGTCAGTGACAAAGCACCTTTTGAAGTTCTCTGATGAATTTTCTTTGACAAAGCTATCATTCTACCCAAAACTCAGTTTCCCAACTAGGGAAACGGCTATGCAGGAGAAGGGTTTAATTTTTTCAAGCTGTTTCATCTCCTAGTCATAGATCTTGAACTGGAAGGACTTCTCAGTCCAGTCCCCTCATTTTACAGATGAGCCTAAGTCATTTCCTTAAGGTTGTGAGCTTGGGCAGTGAGTAGCAGAGCCAGGATTGGAATTCAGGTGTGTTCTGTATCATGGCACCCCCAGGCAGGTGACCAGGTTGGGCTTGGTAGTGATCATGGGGGTAAATGACTGTGGGGGAGAGAATTGAGATGTGTGTGTGTGTGTGTGTGTGTGTGTGTGTGTGTGTGTGTGTGTGTGTGTAACTATGAACGTGGAAATGTGTGGAAATGTTGGTGAGAATGTCGCACAGTTAAAGACCACCCTCCGGGCAGGAAGCCCCATCTGGATGGTACCCTGAGCATGAGCTCAGCCTCTGTGGCCCCAGGTAACACTCCAAGCTCATAATTATAGGTCATGTGTTAAGCTTTTGCCTATTTCTCAGAAAATGGCAGCATTTCCTTTCTAGGATGATATGAATAGAAATGGCTTAAGAGAGAAAGGACCTCAACCAATTCTACCCTCTCCCCCCCATCCCTCAAAACAACTAAAGCATCCATAGAGCTAAAAATAATGGTGATGAATTGTGTCCAGGTATGTTACTGGAGAAGGGCAGGCAAAAGAAGCAGGCCAGATTTATCTTCTCACTGCCCTTCTTTATCTACTGTGGTTTAAATTACTTTGTTTAGAAAACCTTTGGAGAAATTGGGCATCAGTCAATCAACTTATTGACCTTAGACTTTTTTTTTCCTGAGGCAATTGGAGTTAAGTGACTTACCCAGGATCACACAGCCAAGAAGTTTTTTGTTTTGTTTGTTTTTTTCCCCTGAGGCTGGGGTTAAGTGACTTACCCAGGGTCACACAGCTAGGCAGTGTTAAGTGTCTGAGACCAGATTTGAACTCGGGTCCTCCTGAATTCAAGACAGCCAAGAAGTTAAAGTGTCTGAGCTAGGTCCTACTTTCTTCAAGGCTGGTGCTCCATCCACTGCGCCACCTAGCTGCTCCCAACCATAAACATTTAGTAAGCAGCTACTGTATACCAGCATCTGTCCTTAATACTGGGGATCCAAAGATTAACATAAAAGTTTCCTGCCCTCAAGAAGCTTGCATTAAATCAGGGAGATATCACCAAAATAAGTCAGTTTGTTCCTCAGATGGAATTAGAATCCTAGGCCTTTTTTGATGTACTTTACTATGGATTTAGAGAACTTCAAAAAAAACACAACAATTTCAATATGCAAAGAGCAAAAAAAAAAAAAAAAAATGAATTGTCTGTGAAGCTGTGAATTCTCCTCATATGTTCTTGATTTAAAAATGTATGTTAAATTGAACAATGCAGTAACAAAATTCCTTTGTGTGTGTCCCCTTCTGAACTTTGGAAGCACAGATCTGGGGGAGTAAACTGTGGAGGTCCCAGTTCTAGCCCTTCCTGAGCACCCGGCTCAGAAAATAAGGTGATCTGTCCAAGGAGAGGGGAAGGGATGGGATAAGAAGTGGGATTTCTTAAGTCCTTCCCTCTAGAATAGCCCTTCTGGGTGACAGAGGAACTCTTGAGCCTTGTATTTCATCAAGTAAAAGTCTTGAAGCCCTATTATTCACATGTAGGATAAAATGATCAGAAACAGAGAAAGAGACTGTACCTGGGGACTCTCAGATGCAGAAAAGTTCCTTCTATCAATGTCGGTCAATGGCACCTTTTCTTTCAGGAGTTTTCTGGGGCCTTGAGGGATTACGTTATTTGACCAGGATCGCCCACCTATTCTGTGTGTTTTGCAGGCCGACTCTGAGCCAGGTGTCCCTGGCTTGGACGTTACCCTTCCATCGACTTCCTCTCACAGGGGGAGAAAAATGACTTCAACAAATTTCATTTTGTATCACTCGGCCACAGCTCACAAAAGCCAAAGTACCCTGACCAGCACCAGTCACCCGCTGAGGGTCCCAGGTGAAATCACCTGGGGTCTTTAGCCACTGGTGTCTTCCCAAAGGGGAGCCCTCGGGCCAAGGATCCAGCCAAGCTTCCTGGAGCCTCAGAATGAATGCAGGCTCTGTAGCTTTTCCTTGGGGACCTTAAATTCCCTAATCTGGGGCTTATGGTTCCTTAGGCCTCTATAAAATATTTAAATGGAAACAGAATAATATCATAAAACCTATGGAAAAATATCAATTTCCTTTCAAAGTTCTCCAGGGCCAGCTCTCCGAGCTGTGCTATTTTGCTTGGAAAGAAGAGGAAAAACAAGATGGTTCCAAGCTCCAACTCCCCATATTGAATACAGTCATTCAAAAAGCTTTATTAAACACCTGTTAGTCCCCGGCACTTCAAGAGGGTCCTGTGGCTACAAAGACAAAAATAAAATCCTCCTTGCCCTCCACATGCTTCCATTCTATTAAGAGAATGAACACGAGCACTATCTGTTTCATTTCTTCCAGACCTCTGAGGAGGCCTCAAATACAGAGGCAAATTTCTTAGCTTCAATTTAGGTGAAAAGTGGGGAGAGGGAAAGGCCACTAGGGCCCAGGATGCTCAGACTATGCCCCCCAAGGACCCTCAGCAAAAGATGAAGCTGTAGGATCTCTCCTCCAGGTCACCTATCCCTCCCTTTTTTTAAAAAAAATTTTCTTAATTATTATTTTGCTTACCCTTTGACCCAGCCATACTACTACTGGGCTTATACCCCAAGGAACTACTAAAGAAGGGAAAGGGTCCTGTATGTGCCAAAATGTTTGTGGCAGCCCTTTTCATAGTGGCTAGAAGCTGGAAGATGAATGGATGTCCATCAATTGGAGAATGGTTGGGTAAAATGTGGTATATGAAGGTTATGGAATATTATTGTTCTGTAAGAAATGACCAACAGGAGAAATACAGAGAGGCTTGGAGAGACTTACATCAACTGATGCTGAGTGAAACGAGCAGAACCAGAAGATCATTATACACTTCAACAGTGATACTGTACGAGGATGTATTCTGATGGAAGTGGATTTCTTCAACATAGAGAAGAGCTAATCCAATTCCAATTGATCAATGATGGACAGAACCAGCTACATCCAGAAAAGGAACACTGGGAAATGAATGTAAACTGTTATTTTTACCTTCTGAATCCAATTCTTCCTGTGCAACAAAAAATTCGGTTCTACACACATATATTGTATCTAGAATATACTGTAATATATTTAACATATATAAGACTGCTTGCCATCTGGGGGAGGGGGTTGGGGGAGGAAGGGAAAAAATCTGAATAGAAGTAAGTGCAAGGGATAATGTTGTAAAAAATTACCCATGCATATGTACTGTCAAAAAAATGTTATAATTATAAAATAAAATAAAAATTAAAAAATATATATATATAAATATATACATATATATATATATATATATATTACAAAGATTTCTCTTTTTCAATTGAGGTGAGAGAAAAAACAGCATATTTTAATAAGTGGAAAAATTATTTTAAACAAAGCATACAGAGAGAACAATATTCCACCTCCCTTTTTATGTTTTCAAGTTAACAGATATATCATTAATATGAATAGTATGAAAATTCAGTCCTTTATAGAGAATGTTGTAATTCACAATTATATCCTTTGTATGAAAGAAAAAAAAAATTATTATTTTGCTTTTGCTGAGACGCTAAGGCCTAGCAGCCCCTCCTGAGTCCCTGCCTTATTGTGGTCGAGGGGCTTGTGTCACTCCATGAGATCTTGCCCAGGATGTACAGGTTACTGAATAGGGGGGAGCTCCACTGGAGAAGGAAGTGGTAAAGCACTGGGGTGTCTGTGCCAGGAAAACCCATGAAGGCTAAATTAAAATCTGAAAGAAATGACCTCAGAAGATGAGGCATCAGGTTGGAAAGGCCTGGCCTGCTCCGGGCTGTGGGAGTCACCCATCTGAGTGAATGAACAACAACAAAGGTCTAATGGGGAAGGGCTGGTCAGGTGCCCGGGATGAGGGGCTGAGCCTGGGTCCCTCGGGCTGACTCTGGAGCAAGAGCTGCTGGCTCTTCACTAACCATGGGGGGCTCTACAGCGGAGCTCCAGAAAACCACCGGACTTTACGCTCATGGGGCCCTCCATGGAGCTCGGACAGCAGAACGGGCAAAAAGGATTATGGAACTTGGGGGCAGACCAAGTTCTGACAGCCCAGTATGTAAGGACAAGCCAGACAGAGAAGGACAGATGCCCCTGCACCCATGGCCCATGGGAAGCTGGGAGGCCACAGTTTTGTGCTTCCTTAGTCTTTGTTTCCAACCTCGGAAGATGCAATAACCCTGACCACTTTGGTACATTGACTCTGGCCCATCTCTGGGACCTGTCCCCACTGTCATCCTCAGTGCTCCTTGCTCTGGGCCATCATTTGGTCCCCTCCGGCTCAGGAAGAGAAATATCTCATGAACTCTCACCCCGCCTGTGAGGGACTAAATGCTCCTTTCTCCCTAAAGGATTCGAATGTAAAAGAACATGACCCACAATGGATTTATGAGCAAGTCACCCAGAGCAAGTAAGTCACTTAACCTTTTAGGCCCCTACAAATCCCCAAGATTATAAAATGCAGAAGAGGAATAATGTATTTGGGTAGAAAGGGGAGTCTCTCAAGTGGGCAGTTAGAGCCGGCCCTCCAGGGCACAGTGGCCAGGTCCAGCTGCCCACAGGGGCAGGCTGTCATGTCCAGGGCAGCTGGGAAATGCTCCTTGTACAAAGTGGCCATTGGTCTGTTTCGGAGAGAAGCAGGGATTTTGAGAGGAAGAAGCCGTGGAGAACCTTTGGGGCACAGAAAACAGCAGATGCAAGGGCGAGGGAGCTGATGTACCAGGCCGGTTTGTCTGGGATCTAGCACACTGTGTAAAAAACCTGGAAAGGTCCAATGAGATCAGGGTGAGAAGGATGGAAACTCCAAGGAGGGGAATTCAGATTTAATCCCAAGGTAATAGGGAGCCCTGGAGCTCATGGCTGGGCAGAAGCGTCCCTCCCTTTCTAACGGAATGGGATTTGTCTCCCCCACTGCCAGTCTGGCCAGCAGGCAGTTTTCTTCCCTCACAGTGCCCCCATCCCCCAAAGCTCAGATGGATGGGGCTGTTCTTGGAGCACAAGACCAAGTTTGGGTTCAGCTAATCCATGTTGGTCATCAAGGCCGAGGATAATGGTGGGAGGAGGTCGGTCCAAAGACAGCAGGACTGCAGCATTTATAGGGTACTTCCTTCCCACCGCTTTTATTTAATCTGCATAGTCTGACATGTATTTACCGATCTAAAAGTAGCAAATACATTGAAGGAGAGCTCAGGACCCCAAGAGGCTGATGACATTGGCCAGCTCTCCCAAGATGATATGTCAAAAGGGGGGATTCATTTAAAGTTTTTAATTTACAGTTTCAAAAAAATCAATTACAGTTTTAATAGGAGTTCACATGGGGGGGGAAGTATTAAGTATTAACTGATGATGAGTTAAGCCAACTGTAGATTGCACTAAGAGAGGATTAGCAACCAGACTATCTCTGGAGGTTGCTGTGGGTTATGTGGAAGAGCATGTTTTGTAAGAACAGAAGCAGCATTGCTAGTAGAGTTGTGAACTGATCCAACCATTTGGGGGAACAATTTGTAACTGTGCCCAAGGGTTGTGAAATTGTCCATATCCTTTGATCCATCAATGTCACTATTAGCTCATATCCCAAAGAGATCATAAAAAAGGGAAAAGAGCCTTGCAAAAATAATGAAAATTGAGTGGATGCTCATCAATTGGGAAGTGGCTGAATAAGTTATGGTAAAGGAATGGAATGGAATACTATTGTTCTCTAAGAAATGATGAGCAAGTAGATTTCAGAAAAGCCTGGGATGACTTACACGAACTGATGCTGATTGAAGTGAGCAGAACCAGAAAAACACTATACACAGCAACAGAAACATGGTGTGATGATCCGCCCTTCTCAGCAATGCCATGATCCAGGATAATTCTAAAAGCTATCCACATCCAGAGAATTAACTGTGGGGTCTGAATGCAGATGGAGTCATCCTAGTCCTTCGTTGTTTCTCTTTTTTGTTGTTTTTTTTTTGCTTTTTTCTTACAGTTTCTGATTCATTTTTCACGAGATGCATAATGTGGAAATACATTTAACATATTGTGCATGTATAACATCAGATTGTATGCTGTCTTGGGAAGGAGAAGAAAAAAATGAAACTCAAAATCACACAAAAATGAATACTAAAAGCTACCTTTACATAGAAAAAATAAAATAATATTAAGAGCCAAAAAAAAGAATGGAAGCAGCAACTGGATAGGGCAGTGGATAGAGTCCTAAACTTGGGCACAGTTACAAAGACTGATTAGATCTGACCTCAGAGAGACATTTATTATATGTATAACACTGAGCAAGTCATTTAACCTCTGGCTGCCTCAATTTCCTCAACTATAAACTGACAATAGCAGCTACCGCCCAGGGTTGTTGTGAGAATAAAATGAGACGATATTCATAAAACTCTGTACAAATTTTAAAGTGGTTTATAAATGCTAGCTATTGCTGTCATTGCTATTGCTGTTATTGTGAAAGTGATAGAATGATAATAGGGCTCAAAACTAAGTCTTGTAAAGATCAGATGAAAGGAATAAAGATTTGAGAAGCTAGAGAAGAGACTTGAAAGTAACAGACTATAGTTCTCTTCACATTTTTAAAGATTTTACATGTGGAAAAAGGATAAAACTCGTTTTTGTTGGTTCTGGAGAGGTCTCTACCAATGAGTGGAAGATGTAGGAAAGTAGATTTTGCCTTAACTTTTGCAGTAACAAAATTCAAACGGTTCAACATTGGGGTGTCCTGCCACTTTGGAGGGAGTAAACTTCCCAATAAGGGAAGGACTTAAGGAGAAAATGGATGGCCACAGGTCAGTGATATTATAGAAGGGATTTCTGAATAGCATGAGAGTGATGGGCAAACATGATTTTACTTTACTTTACATCAGCTTGTGTTCATCTCATATTCTTGGGATTAAATTAATTTTTTTAGTTTTTATGATTTTATTCTTTTTATTTGAGTTTGTCATCACAAACTAAGAGTTTATAGTAATTAACCTTTTTTTTTTTTTTTAACATCATGGACTGGTTTGGAATTTCAGTGAAACCTGTGATTCCCTTCTCAGAATAATGTCCCTAAATGCATAAAATAACATACATAAGATTGCAAAGAAAGCTAATTTTAGTGAATTATAGTTATCAATTTTTTTTAAAACAGTGGCTAAGAACCTTCATTATAAATCATAGTCTGATTTAGTTAGTTAGAACTAGGACCAAGAAAACTTGGATTCAAGTCCCCATCTTATGCATCCTGGCCATATGATTCTAGTCAAAGTCACAACCTCTGAAATATCTAAGATTATCAATTGCAAAGCAGGTGTCAGCCTGATATGGAAAAGAAGTGTCTTTATCAGGAAGTTCCCTAAGCCATTGATAAATTGAGTATATCAGTGGTCCTCAAACTTTTTAAATAGGAGGCCAGTACACTGTCCCTTAGACTGTTGGAGGGCTGGACATAGTGAAAACAAAAACTATGAACCTCAGCCCAGTGCCAGAAGTGTGCGTTGCTAATGGGAGTTTAGGTCAAACATCACTTCCGGTCTAATTTTGCCATAACCCAGCAGGCCGCATAAACGTCCTCAGCGGACCCCATCTGGCCTGCGGGCCATAGTTTGAGGACCCCTGCTCTATATTATCATTATGAAAGCAGGAAAGCAGCTTTTGCCCAATGTTGGCCCATCCTTCAATCTGAGGTTGCCCTTTCTTATTCTCCCAAGAATGTCTACTCCAGAAATCACAGTTGATTTAACTCCACAAATAGCTAAGAAGCAGCTGCTATGGAGAAGGAACTGGGGATGCAAAGACAAAGATGAAATGATCCTGACCTCAAGGTGCTGGAACTCTGTCTTCCCAGAAATCAGCCGGAGTCAGGAGCACTAAACGTTTTTATTCTTGATCTTTTACGGTCAAGGTCAGGGGGTTAGGTCCAGCAACCTCGACCTTCCTCCCTCAAAAGCCACGAGAGACTGACTCAGCGTCAGTGTCTCAATTCCTCTTTCTCCTCCCACACACAGTCACTTCCCCCTCTTTGTCCCACCAATCAAGTCAGCACAGAACAGCTGGGGAGGGTCAACCTTCAAACAAGTTAATAGGGAACTGTCCAATTGACAATTAGTCTCATGTGCTTCATTATCCAAGGTGCATTGCTCAGTTGTAGCCCTTTACATCAAGGAGCTTCTGTTCTACTGGGAATGGGAGTTCACAGACCACAGAGAAATTTGAAAATTTAGGAATTTCCGGGAGCAGACAACACCAACCACAGAGGAGAGAACCTCAGGAAGGTTTCCCATCTTCTTACATATTACTCCCTTGCATGCATTCTGGAATCCAACCATACTGAATTTCTTACAAAAAGGGACTTCATGGAACAAAACGTTCCAGAGGTGGAAATCTAGAACCTGAGTTTGAATCCTACCTCCACTATCTTGGGCAAGTCACTTTTCCCCAGAGTTGAGTCCTAAAGTGCCTCAGAATCATTGACTTAGACACCTACGGCAAAGCCCTCATTTTAGAGAGGAGAATGGTAAGGTTCCAGGATAGTTAAATGGCCTAGGATACAGAGAGTGCCATAGTGGCTGTTTCCTTTCTCCTCTCTTTCATCACTTCTGTTCCTTTCCCTTTCCATCCTTTTTTTAAAATTTCACCTTCCTTTTTATAAACAATCACCATTTTTGTCCCTTTCCCTTTTCATACTTTTTAAAAATTTCACTTTCCTTTTTATAAAGAATCCCTTTTTACAAGGGATTTACAAGGCACATGCCCACTCAAGTGAGAAACAAAAATTAGTCATTCAACCTTCAAATACATATTAAATGCCAGCTATGAGGTAGCTAAGTGGCCCAAATGATTGAAGGTGGTACAGTATTTCCACTGCTAGATTCCAGTGCTCAGCACAGTGACTAATACTTAGTAGACATTTAATAAGACATTAACTGATTGAGTTAGAGGATTTGATTCAAAACCCCATATCTGAGATTCTCTGTAGATTCTCTTGAACAAGTGACTTATTCTTATTGACCTCAGTTTCCCTATCTGAAAAAGTAGAAAGTTGGAACTACATGCTCTCTGAAGTGTTCCTTCCATTTTCAGTCTGTGAAAAGCTTGGGGAGTGATTCATCGCTTGAAACTGTACCTGGTTGTAAATATTGGTGAAATGTAATATTAGGAGGAAAGGGGTAATAACAGTGGCCAGAAAGAAAATCCAGAATAAAACCAATGATTGATAACAAGTTGTTGTTTTTTAAAAAAAAAATCACTCCAGTGTCCTCACCATCACAAAGCCTTCCTCCTCCTTTTTCCCTGTTTCTCTCACATATACCCTTTCTACACAGCATTATTCGAGTCTTATTTCTTCCAAATAGTGCTCTCTGACAACTCTATAAGACCCTGGGATTTTCATTAAAAATGGAAAAACAAAATTATCATTTCCATATATATATATATATATATATTAGAACAGAAAGATGCTTGTATATTGAATTGTGAATCTCTGCAATATGCACTTTACTTTCCTTTTAAAATTTATAATATATTCAATATGTAACTTTCAAAGTGATCTTAAGTAATATTTGTAAAGTACCTTAAAGAAAACCATAAAACACTATCTAAATGCTAACTGTTGCTATGTGAGAATTAGGTTTGTTTTCCTAGCTAGATTGTAAAACTTAGCACCTGGTAGGTGACCAAATATATGAAGCCTAATGGTTCAAATTAATGCCATTTAGTAGTCATGACCACAAATCAGGAAGAAGGACCTTCCCGACTTCTCTCTTCCCACCAAAGCTGTCCAGGGAATCTTCCTGTCCCCAAGTAATCATTGAAAGGGCACTGGTCAGACAAGTGGAGCCTGGGGGAGACCTTACATTTGAAAGCCCAAGATGATCCACTGCATCTCGGGTCCATCATCAGTTGTCTCGACTTGTCTCCTGCCACAGGATTTCAAATGCTGATGACTCGGTGCAGCTCTGCTTCACTTAAATCCAATTACACACAAGTCAAGACATCATCCTCATGATGTCATTGATCCTCTTTGAGAATGAAGGATGAATAACAGGCTTCACTCATCCCCACTCCTACTCACCCTACGTTATGGACCATATTGTTGACATCTCCATTTAGATGTAATCTAACTTGTCCAAGGCAGATTTCTCTCGACTCCCAGTGTCCTCTCTGTTGTTTTTGATGGTACCAACATTTTCCAAAGATTCAAACTTTGGAGATTACAATAATTAATTCCTCCTTATCCGTCTAAATACCCTTTTCCATGAACTTATAATGAATCCAAAAGCTATTTCTCAGGGAAGACAAAGGCAATGAAAGTGGATATGTCAGCCAGGTAATATTACTAAAAAATCCCAAATTAGGAGCATCGATGGATAGAGCACCAGCCCTGAAGTCAGGAGGACCCGAGTTCAAATCTGACCTCAGACACTTAACACTTCCCAGCTATGTGACCCTGGGCAAGTCACTTAACCCCAATTGCCTCAGGGGAAAAAATCCCAAATGAAAAAAAAAAAAACAAAACAAAACAAAAAACAAAGACGAGAACAAAAAATGACACTAAGTCAAGACCAGAGAGTTGTTACTTTTATGTTTCAGTATTAAAGTCAGGCTTGAGAAGGTGTGGGCAACTGGGAATAAAGAGCTGAATCAAATGAGAGCAACTCTAAAAGAACAAATATAATGGCTTCCACAGGAAGGGCCTTCAAATGTGTAAAGGCAGAGCTCATGCCTCTCCATCCCCACAAAGTCTTCTTTTAAACCTCTCCAGTTCTTTCACCTGCTCCTCATCCCTCAAGAGCTCAATACTCCTCCTCATCCTGGTTGCTTTCTTCTGATTGTTCAAAAATTTATCAATGTCTTTCAACTCTAGTGCCCACAACCGGGTGCAGTACTGCCGATGCTCCTCGACCAGGGCAAAGTAGAGTGGCTCTCTCACCTCTCTACCCCTGGATGCTATATTTCCCTTGATGACAGCTAAGATTAAATTTAAAAATTTTAAATTGCTGACTTCTACTGAATTTGTAATATACTAATAACTAATCAACCCTTAGGCATTTATTAAGTGTTAACTATATTCCAGGCACTGGGTGAAACTCTAAGGATCCAAAAACCAAAGTGAAACATCCCCTGCCCTCAAGGAGCTTCCATTCTAGTGGGAAACAACATGTACATACACTAAGATATAAAAATCCATACCAGTTAATTTGGGAGGATGGAGAGACATTAGTGGGGTCAATAAAGACTTTTTGAGGAAGATGATGCTAGATTGGACTCTTAAAGGAAACCAGAGATTTAAAATTTTAAATTAACCATTAAAGTGCTACAGGAATTCGATGTTGCTCTTAACCTGGTTTCACCTGGAAACATGGGGGATCCAGCCGTGGGTGGGTCAGAAGCTAAACAATATTAACTTATTCCACATGGATTCCCCGTCTCCTGGGGATGGCTTTGCTCTTCCTCCTCCTCCCACCTCAGACAACCCTGACTAGAGACCATGCCTCAAAGGCACTCAATAAATATTTGCAGAATGAATAATGGTTGGCATCAGAGAGAGAAATGCGATCACGGAATCCTAGAATTAGGAATTAGAAGTCGTCTCTAGTAAAGATGAAAGGAGAGAGGGAGAAAAGGGGAGAACTAGATAGAGATGGGCCAAGCCAATCTAGGTGACTGACAGGACAGGATGTGAAGGATGAGGAGGATGGGAAAAGCGGGAAACCATGGGGGGACAGGAAGCCAGGACTGGCTGTTGGCCTGTACTGTGAGAAATGCCTCCAAGTCAGCACTGCTCCACAATTCCGTGGCCCCAGCCAGTCCGCCTTTATTCTAAACAGATAAATAGGGATGGGGCACACAAATTGACTTAGCTCATTACGTGGGGAAAAAAAAATCAATCCTGTTGAATTTGGAATTTTTTTCCAGATGGTATTCATTTAAGAAGAATGCCTGAGCACAATCTCTGTCTCTCATTTTCTGAAGCAAATAAAGGGACTTTTCTGTGGTTAATCTGCTGCGACTCTTATTCCCCCTTCTGAGGAAGGCTCTTTTGCTGACTGTCTATTTTTTATCTTCCAATATCATTGCAAAGATGCAGCTGTCACTTACGAGGCATTGGGGCCTGCTGGAGTCTTCCCTTAATGAAGTGGAATAGCTGAGGTGACTTGGGATCCTTCCATTCTTGTACTTATATGCTTTCTTTTCTGATTCACCCATGAAGTAGCCTTTGCTGCCCCTCCAGAACCCGAGAATCTCAGCATCTTAGAAAGATACCTGGAAGGGATCTCAAGGCTGTCTGGTCCAAACCATAGCTAAACAAGGCTCATTTCACAACATCTCTCACAAGTGGTCATCCAGCCTTCATATATGGTTATTCTTATTTATATTATTTGTATTTACTTTCTTTCCTTCTTTCCTTTTTTTCCTCTCTTCCTCCCTTCTTTACTTCCTTTCTTCCTCCTTTCCTTTCCTTCCTCTTTTTCTTTTCTTCCTCCCTCTCTTCCTTCCTTTCTCCCTTCCTCCTTTCCTTTCCTTACTCCCTTCCTTCCTCTTCTTTTTCCCTTCCTTTCCTTCTTCCTTTCTTTTCCTTCCTTCCTTTCTCCCTTCCTCCTTTCCTTTCCTTACTCCCTTCCTTCCTCTTCTTTTTCCCTTCCTTTCCTTCTTCCTTTCTTTTCCTTCCTTCCTTTCTCCCTTCCTCCTTTCCTTTCCTTACTCCCTTCCTTCCTCTTCTTTTTCCCTTCCTTTCCTTCTTCCTTTCTTTTCCTTCCTTCCTTTCTCCCTTCCTCCTTTCCTTTCCTTACTCCCTTCCTTCCTCTTCTTTTTCCCTTCCTTTCCTTCTTCCTTTCTTTTCCTTCCTTCCTTCCTTCTAGGGGACATTGCTTCCCTCAGTGAAAAGAGCACCCACAGCTCCACAGCAGACCCATATCTAGAGTGTCTAGTCTAGTTCAGTCTTTGCTACCACAGTCTAAGAAATACTAAGCTGGGGAATGTTGAAAGGAGTACAATTAGTGTATTGAAGGATTTTGAGATCATCCAATCCATCCTCACTCTGCTGCCAAAGTGATCTTCCTAAAAATACTCCTACCCCACTCAACAACCCTCAGTGACTCCCTATCACTCCCAGTATCCAATACAAAACCCTCCATTTGGCATGGAAAGCCTTCCTACAGCTCTCACCTTCTCAAGCTCATATTCTGTGATCCAATGTCCCTGGGCCTCAAGCAGTTCCTTATCCAGAACACACCCCTAATGGTGGGCACTTTTCCCTGCTATGCTCCATAGCCAGAATTCTCACCTTCCTCATTTCTTCTCCCCTTTGGTTTCCTTCTAGTCTCATCTAAAATCCTCATTTCCACAGGAAGCCTTCCCGATCCTCCTTAATTCTAGCACCTTCCCCTGTTAATTATCTCCCATCTATAATTATCCTGTCTATGGCTTATTTGCACATAGCCTCCCTCATTAGACCAGAAGCTCCTTGAGAGCAGACACTGACTGTCTTTTGATTTAATTCACATTTCCAGAGCTTAGCACAGTGCCCGGCACACAGGAAGTACTTAATAAATACTGATTGACTTACAGAATGATGGTGTTTAGGACTGAAGAAGGCTTAATGGAGAGAAGACAACTCCAGTCTGCAAATACCTGAAGGTTTCCACTCGGAAGAAAAATTACATTTCCACTGTTGGACCCCAGAGGGGAAGGGCTAGGAGCAAAATCTTAATATTGGGCTCAATATTAAGAAATTGTTCCACTAGTAAGTGCCTGATATTGCCAAAGGTCCTTCTTGTTCCATTTCCCCCTCCCTCCTGCGAAGGACAGGACTGAATTTCAGCTGGGCCCCATCTCTCGAACCCTTGTCCATTTTCTTTCTCAAATCAGAATCTGTAGGTGTAATTAGTCATGCCTTATTACAACAGCTAGCTCCTTCCTTTACCGAGTGCATTATATTGTCCCTGAGGTGCATCCAACCTCCTACTATTTTATCAGGTTAGATAACAACCACGCTGAGCCTTACCTCTCAGACAGAGGTTTGACTCTTTATCCTAATTTAAAGTCCTGTGAATCTCTAGCCTGACCTTTTCCTATTTCAAGCAAAATTGCTCACTGAGCTCCACATTAACTCCCACTCCCCGAGATTCTCTGAGATCGTCGTTTGTGTCACTCTTAGGGTGCAATCACATTTCATCATTTTCATTACTTGTTCAGCCATTTCCTAATTGTCTGAGAGGCGATCAAAAGCATCCTCTTTGGCCCTGTTCTTTTCAATAAGCACTTAGTAAACACTTAATATAAAGGAGGGAAAAGAAATGAGCAGATTATATAACAAGGGCTTTTTTCTAGATAAGCACGGGTAGAGGAGCAGCTAAGGAACGCCATAGAGCATGGAGAGCTGGGTCTGGAGTTAGGAAAACTCATCTTAAACTTGGCATTAGACACTTACTGTGAGACCCTGGCCCAGTCACTTCACCTTGCCTCAGTTTCCTCATCTGTCAAATGAGCTGGGGAAGGAAATGGGGAATCCCCTCCAGAATCCAGTCAAGAAACCCCCCAATGAAATCATGAAGAGTTAAACACAACTGAACCTGGAACAGGGAGAAGTTTGGGACAGAGTAAAAAAAAAACCAAAGGAACATAACCAATAACTGTGATCCTCATCATCTGTTCCTAGATACTTTTAAGACGTGGTGACCCTCCCCAATCTCTTTCCTCTCTACCCCCATCCTTTTCTCCTCTCAGTATCTCCTTAATTTCTCCTGTTGGTTGTTGCCCCTGAGTCAATGATTCTTTCTGGGTAAATTCATTAAGTCCCAGGCAGGATAAGAGAGGCCTTTCTCCCCTGTGTTGCTGCTTCTTTTGCCGTGGTCTTGCCTTCTGAAAACTGTGTGGGTTCTTCCAGTTCCTCCTGGATCCAACTCAAATCCACTTGCAAGTGAACCCCGATCATTCTCTGGGCTGAGAGTTAATGCTTGGACCTCTGGACCAGAGGATGCTGGTCCCTCCTCAAATCCCTGTCATGTTCATAATCAGAGCTATTCAAAAGTGGAATATGCTGCCTTGAAAGGAAAAATTGTCATTTTTATTATATTGGCTCTACCCACCCATGAACAATTAATATTTCTCCAAATGTAACCAAAAAATAAAATTTAATTTAACAAAATAAAAAAAAAAACATTTAAAGAAAGGTAGTCTACACACACACACACACACACACACACATACACACAGGGTTCATAATAGTGGTCTTCAAGTGAAAGCAGGATGACCAGTTTAAAATACAGTAGGAGGTAATTCTTATTCAAATAAGGAAGGGCTGGACTAGATGGCCCCTCAGGGTCATTCCATCTTTGGGCTTGTGAAATTCTGAAATCTGTTTCCAAAGATCTAATACTTCTGCCAATTAGGAAAAGGGTCTGCAAGGGATAAATCAAAGAGACTGGCCAAAATTAGAGTTCACATTCTGCCTCTGGTGCTCACTGTCTGTATGATTTAAATAAATCACTTAAATCGCTAAAGCCTCATTTGACTCATCTGTAACCATGGGGGAGTAGCACTAGATGCCAGGGAGATCCCTGGCCTCCGAAGTCCCCTTTAGCCATAATTATTTTATTGCAGCCTTTTTATTATAGATGGGGAAACTGAGTCTGAGAAGTGATGTGACTGCCCATTATTTTCTATCCTCATGGCTGGCAATTTTTTTCTTTTAAATGCCCAAGTTCTCCTTCCTCCCTTAGTCCAGTGTAATGACTGTACCATACATAACCTTTCTTTGCTGAGCAAACCTTCCAGGTGACCTCAGAAACACCATTTCAGCCCTGGTTTCCAGAACCGTCTCTACCACAAGTGCAGTTAGGCAAGTTGTTCCTTTCTGGGTCTCAGTTTTACTATCTGTAAAATGGACAATCATAAGATCATAGACCGAGAGCTAGAATGGAATCTAGAGGCCATCCAATCTCATTTTGCAGATCAGAACAAATATGAGGCCAGAGAAGATGAAATAATTTCTCCCAGATCATTCAGGCAAAAAGTGTCAGTGTCAAGATTAGAACTCAGAACTTTTTACTAAAGCAATGGATTGAACCAGATCACAAGAACAGAGACAGAGCTGGAACAGGCCTTAGAGTCAGATTCTGTCATTCAACAAATGAGGAGGTTGAGGGCCATGGAGGCTAAATGGCTTTCTTTGTGAAGTTGCGAGAATCAAATGCGATCATATTTGTTAGACTGTCCCATAGTAGCACATAGTGGGTACTTTATCAATGCACATAGCTAGTAAGTATCTCTAAGGCAACGATCAAACCTAACCTGGCCTCCGTGATTGGTTAATATTGTGATAAAATTGATAATTTGATAATATTGTGAAACCAATTGGAATCATGTTTTTAAATAACTGAAGAAAAGGTTCCATTCTCAGTTTTCTAACTGAATATAAAGTCAGTGAAAAGACAGATGTCATTTTTCCCATTCAAGTTCATGCACCCCTGAAATCAGTTGCTGAGCCTGAGGTTAGCCGCCCTCCCCCCCCCAGCAGGCAAATTCCCCTCCTAGAAACCCATATCTCTGAACCCCTGGATTCCCCTCCTGCCCCTAGGGTGATGCGCTTGGAGCCCCGGCTCTGGGAGACACACTTGTGGGGTGATCATGGGCCTTCTTCGCTGTCCCTGTGAAGGCCCACCCAAGCCCCCCAGCCCCGATGGAGAGCTGGAGAGTAAGCCCCACCCTCTTCTCCACTTTGCAGGTACTAGAGAGGCTTCAGGCCTGATGCAGGTTCGGGCTGAGCTGGAGTTCCAGCCCATTAACTCCCCCAGCCCTGCACGATTATCCCCTCCTCCCCCCAACTCCCACCACCAGGTAATTCCATTGTTAATTAAAACCCTGCAGTCTTTAATAATATTGCACATAATTGCTGTTTTTAGCATGTACAGGATTGGCTCCAGAGGCCTCTGAGAATGCCAGGGATCTGGTATTGGGTTTTTTTTTTTTTTTTTTCACGCCTTGCTTTTCCAGAACGCCAGAGCACAATGAGGCATGCTGGGGGATCAGGGCCACCTCCAGCAGTGCCAGAAGCCAGCTTCACTGCCAGAGGCACCCCCGAGAGCCCTATCTTCCCCAGGGTGACCCACAGACCTCCCAAGGGGGAGGCCCGTCCAAGGGGACGCTGTGCTCCCCACTGGAGAATCAGCTCAGAGAAAAAGAGAGAACAGAAAGGGGGAGGGGATGGGACAAGCAGAGCCCCCACAGCTACCCCCGTAGATGAGACTGGCCACAGCTGCCCATCCCGCGCAACCCCTTCAGCTCGCCTTCCCCAGCTCCATCTTTGGGCGCAGGGCATTCTGGGGGGATGTCTGTGCTCCAGGCTCCCACTCCCAGTGCTCCAGTCCTGCCACTTCTTCTGCCCGACCCACAAACTAGCGGCCCCACTGTCAGGGGTCCGACACGTCACAGTCCAGGGGAAGACACGGAAGGTTCGGTCCGAGCCTCAATTCTACCACATAGTCCTGCGGGCCAGGGAGTGCACTGGGGCAGGGGGGGCTGGCGGAGGGGTCCAAGCCGACCTCGGAGCAGGAGCCATCGTTCATCCTCATTCAGACTTGGTCTTCCCACCTTTAAACAGAGAATATGACAACCTCACAGGGTCACTGGGGGGGGGGGGTCACATGAAATAACCCACATCAAGTGCTTTTTAAGCCTTAAAGTGGTGTTCAAGTATAATTGCTATTACCATCACTACCACTACTATATTACTAATATTACTATTGCTACCACTACTACTACCATTACTACTACTACTACTACGATTACTACTACTACTACCATTATTACTATCATTACTACCACTATTACTACCATTACTACCACTATTACTACTACCATTACTACTATTACTACTACCATTATTACCATCACTACTACTACTATTACTACCACTATTACTACCATTACTATCACTACTACTACTGCCATTACTAACATTATTATTACTACCACTACTACCACCACTATTACTACCATCACTACTACTACTACCATTACTACTACTAGTACTACCATTATTATCATCACTACTATTACTACTACCATTACTACCATTACTACTACTACTACCACTATTACTGGTACCATTACTACTACTACTACTACTACTACTATTAGTACTACTACCACCACCACTATTGTTATTGCTGCTAGTACATAATAGTAAGAATTTAATATAGTTATACTACATATTTTAATATAAATATGATTACAACACTAATTAGATAATTGCCAGCCAGCTTCTTGACAAAACCACACCATTTAGGAGCTGGACAGGAGCTGGGGCCCATCTAGTCAGTCTGCACATATTTGATCAGATCTCAATAGGTGTTGCTGTGTGCCAGACACTGCACCAAGGGTGGAGGAGACAAAAAAGTCCAAATCCCGCCAATTCTAGGCTGTAGCAGGAAGGCATCTCCCTCTGCATCCTTAGCACAGGCACCTGGACTTGGAACTGAACGGGACCTCAGAGGGCACGGTCCATTTTACAGATGAGAAAGTCAGGCCCAAGGAGACAAGGGCTTCACAGGGCCACAGACTGCCCCCAGGCTGCTCTGGACAAAAGGACCTTTCAGCTCTGGATCTATGGTCCTGACCCAGCTCCAGGACAGCCGGGGGTGGCTGCCTTTGGCTGTTGCTCATGGTCTCAGGGCCTCAGTCTCCATCTATGTAAAATGAAAAAACTGAACTAGATGAACTCCAAAATGCCTCCCAGCCATAACTGCCTAGAAGCCCCACTGTGGGAGGTAGGGGTGGGGGAGGGAGGGGAGACAGAGTTGAAGGCCAAGAGGCTGCTCCCTTCCCCCTACTTCCCCCCCTCCTCAGCCCTGTGCTTCCACACCCCTCCAGGCAGATCTAAATGTCTGGGGAGTTAAAAGGCCTCTCAGTCCTCGGATGAACTCCAACATGGTGGGATTGTGGGAAGGGGAGCCCAGCAGCAGACACTTTTATAGCCCTGGAGGGGAGGGCCACACCCAGACCCAGGCCCTCGTGGTCAGAAAAGAAGTGACCAGATTCTCACGTCTTGTGGCTTCCCTTCAGCCTCCTCCCTCCCAGAACCATCCCGGCTCCCCAACCTCAGTACCTTGTCCTGTCCCCTAGTTGCACGGCTATTAGTCAGACAGTCAGTCCCCCCTGCTGCCCTCCTAGTGCCCGGCTATTGGCCAGAGAGTCCCTTCTGCTGCCCTCCCTGTGCCCAGCTTGGCCAAAGCCCTACATGAACCTTTTTCACCTGTCTAATGCCCTGATGACAGGGTATTTATTGTACCCTATTATTTCTGTCTCATCTCCCTCTCCCACCTCTATCTACAGCAGGGACTGTATCTCCTCTAAATTTTCCATCTCCCCCAATGCATCACAATGAGCTCTGTGGCCCCCATCCCAATTTCTATTTGGTCCATGTTGGCAACTTAATTAGTGCAGGGAATTCTGGGTGGCAAACTCCCTCCACTGGCATAGACTGAATTCATCTGTAAGTGATGATCATAGAACAAGTGAAAATAAGAGAAGTTAAGTGGGTTGACTCTAGTCCTTCCTCCCGACTCTTCTCTGAGAAAGGAATCGTAATTCAGTGGAAGGAGCTCCGGAGATAGAGATCCTGGCTCCCAGTCTGGAACCCTGGGTGACCTTCAACTCCCCAGGCCTCAGTTTCCCAATCTGTATTTGAGGGGCTTAACAAGATGGCAGGGTGGGTCCCTCCCAGCTCTAGAGCTCCAATCCTACATGGGCCATTTACATTATAAAAGGATCATTTGTTCTACAAAAGGATTCATCGGGGATGAGCTTACTATAGTATTTGATTTCTGTGTTGGATTGTAACCAGCTTCTCAGGGGTGAGTGTTTCATAAAGTGGGACACACCTGTACGGCATATTATGGATGAATGGCAAGTCATTCCCCCACTCCCTAAGAAGAGAAAAGAACATAGGCTTCCCTCCCTCAAGAGCAAAGTTACAAAATATCCTATACTGACAGATGCAGCTAATGTTAGTTATGGGAGCTCTTTTTTTCTCGTTTTTTTATTCTTTATTACAAGGAATGGCCTTTGAGTTAGGGAAGGTTTATATTTGGAAATAGAAATGTTATAAAAGCAAAAGACATTCTTTTGAAGGATCAAAAAATCCTTAGAAACAAGAGAGCCTGAATAAGCCCCCATCCAAGGGAGAGGAACTTTGGAAGGGTAAGGGGTCTAAAACAGCAGAGAAAGCAAGGCCTTGTGAGGGCAGTGGGCCTCGTGTGTCTGGGACCTGGAAGCTCCGGGGTGAGCGTGTCTTGCTTAGCCACTGTCTGCCATGGGATTACTGCCGAGTAGCCAGCTGGAGCCCGGACGGATCCCCCCCAGGGGCCCTTTGCAGGAGGAGGGAAGGTCCCCAGACGGAGGAGTTCCTGACTCTGAGCTCTGCCGCCCTTTGGCTCGCTGTGTGGCCTTTAGCAGAGCTCATAACCCTGCCCCGCCTCTCAGTAAAGGAGGGATAAAAAAGACTTGGCTGCCTCTGGGGGTTGCTATGAAAATTAATTAGTGTTTGTAGGGCACTTTGAGATCCACAGATGAAAGGAGCTGATTAATACAAAAGTATTAGAGAATTAAACTGAATAGATTCCAGCTTGTAAAAAGGGTGTTCCCTGCTCAGGGTGTGGGAATGGAGTCAATGACCAGGAAATTGGTTACCTGACGTTTGGAGCCTCTGCAGACCAAGCCCTGGAGCCCGATCCTTTCATTTTCTGAAGTTACCCAAGGAAATCCGAGCCATTAGCTCTTGGGGAGACACCCAGACATCGGCAAGTTTGGCTTCTTGTTTGGGGGGGGGGGGGGACAGAATTGTAGCTGAGACCAAGGGAGTGCCATTGGCATTTCTCCTGTTAATTCACTGTGTAACCCTGAGCCCATCGCCTCTCCCTCCAGGCTTCAGTTTACACATTTGTTTCATAAATCAACCAACCGATATTCATTAACTGCCTACTAGGCGCCAGCCACCAAGGTACCTTCTCAAATTCTGTCTTCCATGAGTTTATGACCCGTTGATTCCGTACGCCATCTTTTCCTTATCCTAATATGTGCCACGATGGCTCAGAAGTCTCAGTGACCATTTCCCATAAATCCCTGAAACTAGGAGCTCCCACCGCCCCTCTCTTCCTTTTCTGCTTCCTCGTCCGGCCTTGACCAGGAGCAGGGTGGCCAGACGTCTTACCCAGGGCCTCTCCTGGTCATGAGGCTAGAACTGGGAGTCTGCTAAAGTCCAAGGCAAAGGGCGAGGACATCTGTGTGCTTGGGAAGTGCTCAATGGGCCACAAGCATCGGAATCCCAGAGTGGGGTCCTATGGAACCAGGTCCAAGGCCTGGTCAGTCAGACGACAGGTGACTGAGCTTGCTACTAATCAGCTTCCAGGAAGGAGGCCCAACCCCCAGTTCCTCAACTGTTGAAGGTCTTTCAGGGTCTGAGAACAACTGCTCCTTCGTTTATACAGAATTTCGGTAGATCTTAACTTTCCTGTGGGAACCTTGGCTATTTCTAGTTTCCCCATAGAATTATCTATCTCCCATAGACTTGAGGAAGTTGAAAACTCCTGCCCTGGGGCTGAGCTGTCTTGACTGATGACTGAGTAAGTGAGCCTTACAAGCTACCCCAGCTTTTTACATCTGGCCCACATAAAGCCCTGCTTCCCACCCCACTCCACCAAACACCTGGCCATCTTTTGTCTACCCTGCTGTACTTCTTGCCTTGGGCACAGTAATCAAATCCACACCACAATCGCTTCAAAACAGGTATGTTTGTCAACTGTTCCATGGATCAACTTATCATCTCTCAGACTCCGACTCCCTTCTCCTTATTGTCTCCCGCAAGGAGAATGTAAACTCTAAGAAGGAGGACTCATAGTGTTCCCATTACTTACATAGAGTCTGACACATAATAAGTCCTAAATGCATGCTTTTTCTCTTAAAATGGATTTTATTGATGCATTTTATCTTCAAATCATGTATATTTTTCATTATGTCCTTCCTCCTGCAGTTACCAGAGAGCCATCTTTTATAATAAAAAATAAAGACGATTTTTTTTAAAAATTCAGTTAAACTAACCAACCCAGTGAAAAAGTCTGCCATTGCAGACTGTTGTGATACAGGAGCCATTAATGAACTCCCTAAGAGTTCATTAATAGCAGACAGTGTTCTATCTCTACAAAGAAGTGGGGGGATGGAGAGTGGAAATGTTTTCTTATAGTTCTTCTTTAGGTTAGAGCTTGGATATTATAACTTTAATACATTCAGTTACATATTGTATACAGTACATATATACATGCGAACATTTAATGCGTTATTTACATTGTTGCATATAGATATATTTCCATATCTTGTTTTCGAGGTTCTGCTGACTTGACTTTGCATTCGTTCATGTCTTCCCATCTGCATTCATTATATTCATCATCGCTTACAGATCAATAATTTTCCATTACATGCATGGATCATAATTTGTTTAGCCAAAACCCAATCTATGGACTCCTAATTTTATTTCTAATTTTTTACTACTAAAAAAAAAAACTGTTGCTATAAATGTTTTAGTGTATATGGGGTCGTTCTTTTTATCATTGTCCCCCTTAGGTTATATGCCCTCATGCTCAGCCTGCTCCTGTCACTAAAGACAAACATCTGGCAATACCTTTCACCCCGAAGCATGAGGGATTAAGAATGTATCCCTAGGTAGGACAGGGGAGGGTATTATTGGTTCTTTAAAAAAAAAAAAAAAAGGAAACTGAAGGAATGATTTTGAACCCAAAAGAATGACATTCTGATGATGGAAATTCAGATCCTATGGCAGAGTATAGGACAGATACTTGGAGACAAAGAGACTTTTCTATAGCCCAATGTTGTCTGTCAGTTATTTCAGTCATGGCTGACTCTTTGTGATCCTGTTTCGGGATTTTTCTCATCAGAGTTACTGGAATGACTTGTCATTTTCTTCTCCATGGGAGGAATTTGGGCAGAAAGGGTTAATTAAGTGACTTTTCCAGAGTCACACAGCGTAAGTGTCTGAGATTGGATCTGAATTCCTTCTAAGCCCAGTACTCTATCCACTGGACCACCCAACTGGCCATTACCTGATAGAATCACAGAATGTTCAAGTTGGAATGACCCCCAGGATCAAATTTATAAGTTCCAAGAGGAAGGCTCTGTGTTCTATTGACCTTTGTCACTCTATCCCCCAGGATATACACTATCCATACAGTGGATAGATGGATAGTCATAGATATAGATAGACAACTAGATCTATACATATATAAATATAACAATACACATAAGACAATGAATGAATTGGAAATGAAGTGATACAGTGGGAGGGGGAGGGGAACCCTACTGGCTTTGAACTCAGAACCCTGTTCAAATTCTGGTTCTGGCATTTCCTGTGACTTTAGGGAAATTACTTACCACCCTGGGTCTCAGGGAGGACCTCAGAAGTTTTGTTTTGTTTTGTTTTATCTGTAAAACGAGGAAGCAAGACCACAGCACAACTGAAGTCCTTTTCAGCTCTAAATCTATGAGCCTGTGATTCCAGACCAATTCCCCACTCACTGCAGAAAGCTCTTCTGTCTCTGTCTGTCTAATAGCTAGGTCCCGATTAGTGAGAAGAATGAATGCTCTGAAGTGGCTGCGTGTATTCAAAGTCATACTATTTGATGTCATACTTATGTAAAATATGATAATTGGTTCCAGCCCAATGGAAATATGCAGTTCAAACTGAAATAATGAAACAATAACCTCAAAAGCTTTGTGGGATATAAAATAAGCCCACATAAATCGTCAGCATTTCTGTATATTACCAACAAAATTGAGGAAAAAGTGATAGAAAGAGAAATTCCTTTTTAAATAGATACAAAATGGATCAAGTATTTGGGAATCTATGTAACAAGGCATCCCCATGAACTATATGAATCCAACTACAAAACACTCTCCATAAAAGTAAAGACAGACCGAAATAATTGAAGAAATGTTAACTGCCCATGGGTAGGTCACGCCAATATAATAAAATAATCCTTCCAAAATTAATGTGTTTTTTCGGTCACATAGAAATCCAACTACCAGGGATTATTTTATAGAGATAGAAAAATAATGAAAATCAATATGAAAAAATTAAAGGTCACGAATCTTAAAAGAAATAATAAACAAGGAGAGAAAGGGCTTAGCAGTACAAGATGTTAAAACATACTACATAGCAATAATAATCAAAATGATTTAGTACTGGTTTAAAAATTGAATTTGACCAGTGGAACACATTAGGTACAAACATATAGAAGCAAATGAACAAAATAGAGCAGTGTTTGATAAATTCAAAGACTAAAGGTCCTTAGCTAAGCATTCATTATTCAAAACAAACTTCTGGTTAAACTGGAAAGCAATCTGAAATTAGGTATAGACAGACATTAAGCACTTTATAAGACAAGCTTCAAATGGTTACATGATTTCAGTATTTAAAAAACATGATTTCAGTATTTAAAAAACATCCAAAAACAAATTAGAGAAGCCAGGAAGGAAATAACTTTCTTCAACTAAAGGTAAGATAAGCCTTCATGAAGAATCAGAGATAATTTTAAAAAATTAAAGTTAAAAGAATAAAAAATTTAAAAGAGTTAAAATTAAAAAGGAAATAGTTAACTGGGAAAATTACTGAAAGTTTCTCTGATAAAGATTCAAAATATATTAGGAAGTGATTCAAATACAGATTTAAAAAAAACCCATTTCCTATTATTACAAGTGGTCAAAGGATAAATATAGGTACTCTTGAGGCAAGAAATCCAAGCTATCAATAATCAGATTAAAAGGTCCAAATCACTAATAATTAGAGAAATGGAATTTAACAAGCTCTGAGATTCTACTTTATGATCATCAAGTTGGGAAAAAATAATAAAATGACAACTGTTGCAGAATCTATAGAAAAATGGGTACATTAATGAACTCTTGGTGAAGCTGGAATTATTCTATTGAGTCTGAAATGCAAATTGGAATTATAGCTCCTACATTATTAAATTGTATAACCTTTTGACTATCAATTCCATTTATAGAATCATATTTCTAAGAGATCAGAGAAAGGAGAAAAGAAATGTTAGATACAAAAATATTTATGGTAGCAAATAACTAGAAACTAAGTGAATATCGATTGGGAAATGGTTGAAGAAATTATGGCAAATGAATATAATGGAATACCATTGTTATTGTTGTTAGTCGGTCATTCAATTGTGTCTAATTTTCATGACCCTACAAACCATAGCATGCAAGTCTTTCCCTTCTTCTCTCCTTTGCTATTTCTCTGTCCAAATTCATGTTTGTTGTTACCATGACACTCTCTATCTCATCTTCTATCATCCCCTTCTCCTTTTGCTTTCACTCTTTCCCAACATGAGGATGTTTCCCGGTAAGTTTTCTCATTATGTAATCAAAGTATTAAAGCTTCAGCTTCAATATTTGACCTTTCAGTGAATAGCCTGGTTTACTTTCTTTAAATACAGCCTTGCTATCCAAGGGACTCTCAAAAGTCTTCTCCAGAACCACAATCCAAAATCATTGATTCTGTAGCACTCAGTAGTCCAAATCTCCCAGCCATCCTCTATTGCTGAAATAACTGTATCTTCAACTATACAGACCTTTGTTGGCAAAGTGATAACTCTGATTTTAATATGATATACAGATTTGCCATAGCTTTCCCTCTAAGGAACAAGCATCTTTTAAATTCATGGCTGCAGTCACCAGCTGCAGTGATCTTGGAGAATATAAAATCTGACATTGCTTCCATTTCTTCTCCTTTTATTTGACAAGAAGGGATGGGACCGGTTGCCAAGATCTTAATTTTTGTTAATGTTAAGCTTTAAACCAGCTTTTCCACTTTCCTCTCTCACCCTCATCAAATAAGCTCTTAATTCTTCTTCACTTTCTGCCATCATTGTGATATTAATTGCATATTTGAATTTGTTGATTAAAAAAAAACTTAGGAAGACTTGTATTAACCGATACACAGTAGAACCAGGAGAACAATGTATATAATAAGAACATATGAAAAATAAAATCAACTGAAAAACTTAATAGCATTACTAATGTAATGATTTACCATAATTCCAAAAGACCAGTAAAGATGGCTGCTATCCCACTTCCTTCAGAGAGGTGATGGGCACAAACTGCAGAATAAGATGCTTAACTATAGAGGTTTGTTTCAAAGATTTGGGCTTGTTGTTTTTGTTCCTTTTCTTGGGCATTTTGACAGTGGAGAGTGGAAGAGAGGAAAATGCTCCCCACAGGACATAGAATCTCAATGTTAAGAGTATGGCTAATCACCAGAGTAATTCTTAGAGCTCAAAAGAGCAGCTATCTCTTTGGGTACCCACAAATATGAGAGTAAGTTAACAGTGGAAGAAACACTACAATCATAATGAAGAAACAAAAAAAAAAGTTTTCCTACTAAAAAGAGGTAAAAAATGAGAGTATCCACTTTCCTTGATTCTATTTACCAATTTTTGAAAAGCTTGCAATTATACTGAGACAAAAAAATTAGAAAAGGTTTTTTAAAAGAGTTGAAAAGCCTTATTTTTGCAAATAAGAAGATGGTAGATCTAAAAATTCCAGGAGGATAAACAACAAACAAACAAAATAAATAATAAATGAATTCATTGAGGAACAAGATATAAAGAAAGTCACAAAAATCATCTTTTGGGCATAGATATCAGACAAAAAAGATAAAGAATAGCCAATAAAAGAAATGCTAACAACTAAAGCATCAAATACTTAAATATTGGCTTACTTTTATAAATATAATTACAAGACTATCATAAGAGAAATAAAAAATAAGCATGAATTATCCCTGTATACCTAAATAGAATACGTGAATGCAATAAAATGTTAGCATTCCCTAAATTCATCTATAAATTTAACCATCAACAAAAATACTGTGTGTTATTTTATAGAACTAAATAAAATAATACTGAAATTTAAACAAAACAAATGCTCCAAAAGGTCAAGAGTTACTTTTCAGGGTAGGAGAAAGAGACGTGATGAAGGTACTTTTTTGCCTTACCAACTTCATGACATGTTATACAGTGGTAATTACCAAAACTATGTGATCTCGTGGAAGAACAAAAAAAATCAGTGGACAATAAAATAATTCCAAAGTGACTTTGGCTAAGCTATTTTCTCTAGTTCTAATCTCTAAATGAGACTAAATGGCCTCTAAGATCTCTTTCAGTTCTAAGATCATGATCCTATGAATAATAAATCCAGGAATATTAAACAATAAGGAAAGGAATCTTTGTTCAACAAATTCAGAAAACTGAATGGCAATATGGGAGATGGAGAGGGAGACAAAGGGAAGAGACAGACCTCACGGCACATACAAATAATAAATTCCAACTGAATAAACATTTAAAAGCAATTAAAAAGCCAAATAAAAAAATGGAATAATGTAGTTATTACACATGTGAAGGGCAATTAAGTTCTTCTCTCAAACAAATGGAAGAGATTTTTAGAAACAAAGAAGATGGATTTGTTTATTTAAATTTAAAGGAAAAAAATTCTGAGCCGTAAGCGTCAATACTTCTCTAAAGTTTGGTATCTCGTCCATGTGGATTCTCCCTCTGCCAACGCAAATGACAACCCAACCTTATCTTCTCATCCTGTTTGATCCCCTGTCCATGTTTTCCCCTCAGTCCTCCATAGAAGTTCCACCCAATGTGCTAAAGGCCTTCCTCTGGGTCTTTTAATATTTCATGGATAGCAGAGCCTCCCTCAGGCAGTCCATCTGTTTATCCCTTATTCTCCATACATAACCAGCCCGTCTCCTTTTCCGGTTGTGCGCTCCTTGATGGTGTCTTTGATGTGTTTGCTCACAAGTTACCAGTACCAAGTCAACTTATGTCCACTTTTGTCTAGACATTGCTTCTTTTAAATTGTGATAATTCTGAGCTTGAGTATTCAGGTGATTTCTACTCATAAAGCATTGTCAAAAGAATATTTCCCATAAGCCACTCGGTTTTTTGAAAAATAGCTTGATTAACCCCAAATCATCCAGTTCAATTTCTTCCTATAGTACCTGTCTAAGAGACATGTATAAGTAGACTAATTCAATGAGTATCATAATTTGGGTAATATACATCCATCAGCAAACTGGCTTTTCTTGTGCTGAAAATAATATATAATTAATTACCAGAACATTTTAAGTGATATTAAACCTTAAAGTACTACATAAATGCTAGCTATTAATAATAATAATATCTAACAGTTGATACTTCCCTTTGGGGCAAAGCTTGTAGGGGATTAGTAAAATGCCTAATAATTCTTTTGAAAGTGGTGGTGGGGTGGGGAGGGAGACAAGGAAATTGGGAAGAGAAGAAGCAAAAGGAATAAATCCTAAGGTCACATTTTGGAAGAGATCTAGCAACATAGATGAGGAATAAGTCCAACTGAAAGACAAATTGTCAGATGGACTTGTCTCTCCAGAGTGTTGGGGTGCTCCTGAGAAATTAGGGTTTCTTTTAGTGTGATGATAAGTCAAGTTTCACTGGTGCACTTTTCTCAGTAATTATCTATGCTAATTAATCAACGAAACTGAATTAATATTTGGAAAGGTGGTACAGAAAAAAAAACCCAGTTGGTACAAAATATTTGTGTCCCCCCCCAAAAAAAAATCTATGACATTTGCTCATTAATATAGAGTCTGGAAGGAAGTGAACTCAAGCTTAGAGCTCATGTGACAAAAGGATAGCTAACAAGGGCAGGTAGATGGTGCAATAACTAGAGCACTGGCTCTGGATTCAGAAGGAACTGAATTCAAATTTGATCTCAGACATTTAGTTGTGTGACCCTGAACAAGTCACTTAACCCCAATTGTCTCATAAAAAAAGAGTAACTAACATCTTCTAGAAGTTGTTTGTTGGAGTCCCTGAGATGTTTCTTTAAATATGGTGTAAAGGTTAAAAAATGTGTAGGCAAAGCTTTTTCATCAGGACTCTTTGTAGATTCTTTTTAAAAAGTTTATTTGTTTTTAACATACATTGCTTTATGAATCATGTTGGGAGAGAAAAAAATCAGAGCAAAAAGGGGAAAATCATGGAGGAGATTAAAAAAAAAGAAAAAAGAAGTGAACAAAGCACGTGTTGATTTATATTCAATAATCTCCTTAATTCTTTCTCTGGTTACCGATGGCATTTTCTGTCCAAAGTCTATTGGGATTGCTTTGGATCACTGAACCACTGAGAAGAACCAAGATCATCATAGTTGATCATTGCACATTCTTGTTGTTAATGTGTACAATATATTCCTGGTTCTACTTGTTTTACTCAGTATCAGTTCATGTCAATCTTTCCAGGCTTTCTATAATCAGCTTGTTCATCCTTTTTTATAGAACACTAATATTCCATTACCTTCAAGTACCACAACTTGTTCAGCCATTCCCCAGTTGATGGGCATCTACTCATTTTCCAATTCTTTGCTACCACAAAAAAAAAAGCTGCTACAAACCTTTTTTGCACGTGGGGGTCTTTTTCCCTCCTTTATGATTCCCTTGGGATACAGACCCAGTAATGGCCCTGCTGGGTCAAAGGCTCTTTTAGATTCTTGAGTCTGCTTTTCTTCATCTACCCTCCAAGCAAACATCACCTGAGTCAGCAACACTGTTAGGACATCCCTGGAAAAGTCCAAATCTGCTGGACCCGTCAAAACTCCTCAGATCCTCCTCCGGTCAAAGGTTAAGGAAGAAGACTGAGAAAGAGACATTCTTCTCCTCCTATCCCAGCAACCCAAGCATCTAAGTGGGAAGTCATCTCTTGCTCAAATGCGTGATTCCATTTAAATGTCAGGTATCACTTTCAAGGTCCCCAACTCATCCAAACAGACTTCCTCCTTCACCTAGGAGTCCAGCAGAACCTGTTCACCCCATGGATAATCAAGGGGTGTGATGATTTCAGCCTTACCATCGGCTTCCTCCTGGCAGCTAATTTTTATTTGTGGCAAGCAGATACACAGTTGGCGTGAGGACCAAAGGAGATAACACTGTTAGAGATGGAGTTTGACAGATACAGAAACTGAGATGAAAGTCGCAGAGATTCCCTTAGCTAGAAAGTTTCTGAGATATAACCTACAGAAGGAGGGCTTGCAGGCTCTCCTCCAGGGGACGGATAAAGGAGTCCGCAGGGTTTGTTTCAACAAGATTCGGGGACAGGGATGGACAGCACTTGGTGGGATGCTTGTTATGGCTCTCTGCAGTGTCCATGATGAGTCTAGGAAAGGGGCCATCGTGAAGACAGAGGAGAGCAGAGGAAAGAAATGAGAAATCCTGGTCGAACTGACAAGGGCTGTCTATGTAAAAGGGATTAGGTGTTTTCCACAAAGAGCACAAGGAAGTGGGGATGCTTTGCCTAGAGTTAAGAGGACTTAGGAGGGACAAGATAACTGTCTCCATGTATTTGAAGGGCTGTCTTGTGGGAAAGGGATAAAGCTCATTCTCTTTGGCCCCAGGGGACAGAATGAGAAGTCAAGTAGCAGAAGTAATTTAGGCTGTGATATAAGGACAATTCGAGGAGTCCTTAAAGGGAATGGGATGTTTGAAGTGGTAATAGGAGTTCCCACACAGCGGCTTTTAAGATGAGACGAGACAGCCACTTGTCAGGGATATGGCGGAGGGCAATCTTATTCAGCCATCATTTGAACCAGGTGACCCGTGAGGTGCCTGCCAATTCCAAGAATCTGTGATTCTGGGACTTCAAACAGGAGTCAATCAACCAGAGCTTATCCGTCACTTCCCAAGTGCAGCACAGTGTCAGGCAGTGATCTCTAAGTACAAAGATTCAAAAAAAATCCCTTCTCGAGGTCCTTAATATATACATGTACATAAACATATAAAACTATAAATGCAAAGGTAAAATAAGTATAAAGTCAATATAAATAAAGATCAAGTCTAAATATAAATATGCTTATATTTACATACATAATATATTTAATATTGATATATAAATATGCATAAATTTATATATTAATATATAAATAAATGTGTGTAAATATAATATAAATATAAATTAAATATAAAGTTAAGTACAAACATATATCAAATGGTTATAATATATATAATGTATAATTAGTGATTAAATACAAGGTACAATGAGAGAGGCAGCCCTAGCATTTTGAGGGAACAGGAAAGGTTTCACAGAAGATGGCAACTGAATTGAATCTTCAGCAAAGAGAAGGACCATGAGGCAGAGGTAAGGAGCCAAAAGGGAGAGCCAGTGAAAACACAAAGAGTCGCACAGTTTGAGGCCAAATTTTAACTCAGGTCCTCCTGAGTCCAGACCCAGAGCTCTACCCACTGTGCCCCATAGCAGCCCAAATAGCCTTGAGTTCATGCCATCTGAGGGTCAATTAAAGGAACTTGGACTGTTTAACGGGCAGCATAAAGATCGAGGGAACGAAGTCATGATATATATATCCGTGTTCAAATATTTGAAGAGCTGCCATGTGCAATTCTAAGAAGGGGAAGGGCACCAGGTGACCTTCCAAATGTCCCTGAAATCCCACTAGTATTTCTCTCCTCTCTCTGCTTCTCAGGGTAAAGTTTCACTAGGAGTTGCTGACTCCCACCCTGGCCTGCAGATTCATCTCCTTTGAGTTATAATCATATGACTCAGTATTCCCCAAGATCAAAGACACACTGGAAAGAACAAAAGTCAAAGTAGTGAAGACCCCTAGAAGTGAGGGGACCTCCTTAGTCATCTTCATTGTCCCAAACGACCCCACACTAGCAGTATCCTTACACTGCAGGCCTCCTCCTGCAGGAGCAGAGAGAGAACCAGAAATATGGAGTCTCTTAATTCTTCCTCAAATATTGTGAACCAACATTGGGCCCCAAACAAGTTTGCCCTTTAACTTTTACTTCTTCCCCCACTTCCTACTTTGTGTATTTAAGGAAAAGTCAGTCCATCTCCTGAGTAATTTATACTGTCTCATAAGAGCCACTTATTATCCCCCCAAACTTCTATGATCCTCACTTAAAATCTCATGAAACTTCTCCCAGAAGTCCGATTTTATTGACAGGGTAAAAAGTGTCCAAAGTTCCATCACTGGGTCAAAGGCTGGAGTCAAAACTTGAGCTGGTCTCCAGGAGGGGCATGGCAGGGACAGGAAGGTCAGATCTCTCCTGCCTCTGACACTGTGATCATTGCCTGACTCCGTGGAGGCTCAGTTTCCAATTCTGCAAAATAAGCTGCCATTACGTGGTACCGGTGGGCGGCCTTGTAGGTACTGGTCCTGGAGTCAGGAGACTCGCAATCAGACATTAACTGGCTGTGTGAACCTAAGTAAGAAACAATCTATTGAGACTCTTTCCTACAAGGTCCCCTTAGGATCAGCATCTCTGATCCCCCAGCTAGATCCCATCTAAATTTCCTCAAGTCCTTAATCTACCATCTGAGTCTCTTCCCTAACTAGCCTTCCTGGTTTAATGTCTAATGGGGAACATAAATTGACTCCCACCTATCAAGTCTTGTAAGGTAGCCTCCAACACCTACGATCTCGGTCTGATTTGGAGGTGAGAGGGAGAGTTTCCCAAAAAAAGTTATCAGTGATTTCCCTGATGTGGTAACATCTCTGATGTGTGAGCCAAGTCGTTGCTGTCCACCGACAGGAGCCTGTGAAATTCTTCCTGGCCAGTCTCTTGCTCTGTGTGTGGGCTTTCCCTTCCCCCAGGCACCCACAGAAGCTGTGGGAATGTGGAGGGAAGAGATTATTATCTGGAGAAGCATCGGGCAAAATTTCCAAACGCACAACATGCCCACCTATGGCAGTGAGTCTGAACCCTGCCCCGTGCCCAGGGGCTGATGATCTTCATAAGCTGGCGATTGCCAATGTCAACAAGAACGGCCCGACCTACAGAGGGTCCTAAATCATCTTCCAAAGGTGTCCCTGCCCCCTTGCGGGAACGTTCCTTGTGTCTGAGCTCAGAAATCTCCACATGGAGCATTCCTGCATGACTGGGTCGCTGGAAATTAATCCACAAAAGCAGTTCTTAAGTTTGGCTTCCTAGCAGGAAGAATCCCAAAACAACCCAAAAACCATTAACATGGTACATGGGGAGAGCTCTAACCCAGGCAGACCCTGAGAACTCCAAGATGGGGAAACTCCCTCCACCAATGTTGATTGACACCCGCAATTGATGATCCTAGAGAGCAGCCTAGAGAACCCAGGGGTTGAGTGCCCAACATCACACGGAACACACTCCAGGGCCCATCCAGGATCTGGTGCAGCCCCCTCATAAAGGGGCATCTACCACTTGGGTCAGTGATTGTGATCAGGAAATACTGTTCACCAGCCTCAGTCTACCTCTTTTGGACCTAGCCCCCATTTTACTCTCTGGGACCAACCCCAAAGAGTCCATTCCTCCATTCCTTCAGGAACACGAAGAGGACAACTCTTTTCCCAGTCTTCATTTCTACGTCCCCTGTTCTCTCCGACAATCCCTGGGGTTTTGAAGCCAGTGGCCATCCCAAATGTCTTTCTCTAGAGACTCTGCGCCTTATTGAATTCCCTCTGAGTGAGTGATGCCAAGATTGGAACTCAGAACCCCAAAAGTGGTTTGACCAGGCTGGAAGCATCCCAGGCTCCCTGGAGACAGCATCTCACTGAGGTTCTGCACCTCCAGGTAAGCAATCCACTGAGCCTCCATAATATATTTTGCTCCGAATCCCTCTTTCCTTATTAAACTTGCTCACTCACGAGCTGCCTTGTACTTTTCTTCCCTCATTCCTCTGTTTTTCAGTCTGGGTCCTTATCCCTGATGAAGATGAACTTCCCCCCAGGCTGCCACACAGGAGTGTCCAGTCATTTTTCCTCACTCCCACATCGGGAGACAAGCATGTCCTGTCCAACCAAATCTTGGTTTTCTTGACAAAGATATTGGAGTAATTTACCATTCCCTTCACCAGCTAATGTTACAGATAAGGAAACAGGGTGAAGTGACTTATTCAAGTTCACGTAACCAGTAAGTGTCTGAGTTTGGATTTGAACTCAGAACCATAGGTCCTTCCTGACTTCAGGTCAGACACTTGATATATTATAGTGGCCCCTAAATCTGTCACCTATTTTCTATTATATCATAGGCAAGTCACTTAAAGAATGCCTGCCTCAGTTTCCTCATTTGTACAATGAAGATAATAATAATAGTTATTGAGGGTATAAAATGAGATGAAGTACTTTGCAAACTTTAACTATTATTGTTTTAATTAATATCATCCTTGTTTTTATTATTTCATTTGTCCTATTATTATTACCTTGTGAGATCTTTTTTTGGATCTTGATTCTTATCCAATGAGTTAAAGCTTTCTCTTTCAAATGCTTCTTCTTACCCATGTCTCCTTTTCTCTTTAAACTCTCCAATCTTCAGTTGGCAAAAGTGAAGAAAGCATTTATGGCCCTCTAAGGTATTGTGTTCTTTGCCCAGAACTTCATAATCCTTCATAAACCTTTATAAATTCCTTCTACCATTTGTTCCCCCATGAATCACTGAGAATGGGATGGTTGGTTTTAAGCCTTTTACAGCAGCTTTTTTCACCACAGTAAAGACTGGAAATGGAGGGGCTGCCCATCAGTTAGGAAATGGCTGAAGAAGTTATGATATATGAATAGGATCAAATGTTACTGTGCTGTAAAAAGTAAAGAAGGGATGGTTTTCGCCAAACCTGAGAAAATTTCTATCCAAAACTGAAAATGGATGCTTCATAGTTATGTGACCTGGGCAAGCCACTTTATTTCTTTCAGCTTCAGTTTAATTTTCTGTAAAATGTGAGGGATAGTAGAACCTACTTCAAAAAATGATGAGGATTAAAGGCAAAGTCTGTGTAAACCTGAGGGCATTCTATAAACAAATGTTTATTATTATTTTTGCTATTATTATTGTCATCACTATCATTGCTATTCCTCAAAAAGTCCAAGTCCTCCCATCCTTAACAAAGAGAAACCTCATACCTATTATAAGCTGCACTTTATTTTATTTTTTGAATAACATTTTTTTCATAAATCTGTAAATTAATTTTTAATATTCACTTTTTAAAATTTTGAGTTCCATATTCTCTCCCTCCCTTTCTTTCCCCTTTCTCAGATGGTAAGCAATTTGATAGGCTATACATTTGCATATATACAAAACATATTTCCATATTAATCACGTTGAAAAAGAAAAAGACAAAAATATGAAAAACTAAAGGAAGTGAAAAAGAATATGCTTCAATCAGCATTTAAATTTCTCTAGTTCTTTCTCTGGAAGGATATTTTCCATCATGGGTCCTTTGGAATTGTCTTGAATCATTGTATTTCTGAGAATAGCTAAAAATAATTTACATCATATGATATTGTAGTTACTGTGAACAATGTTCTGGTTCTGCTCACTTTACTTTGCATCAGTTCATGTAAGTCTTTCCAGGTTTTTCTGAAATCATCCTACTTGTTATTTCTTATAACACTATCATAGTTTATCACAATCATGTACTCTAAGTTGTTCAGCCATTCCCAATTGATGGACATCCCCTCGATTTCCTATTCTTTGTCACCACAAAAAAAATCTGCTATAAATATAGCAAGTAGATTCTTTTCCTTTTTCTCATCTCTTTTCGATACAGACCTAATAGTGGTATTGAAGAATCAAAGGGAATATGCAACTTTATAGCCCTTTTCACATAGTTCCAAATTAATTTTCAGAATGGTTGATTCAATTCACAACTCTTACAACAAACAGTTCATTAGCGCCCCAATTTTTCCATGTCCCCTCCAGCATTTGTCATTTTCCTTTTTTGTCATTTTAGGCAATCTGATAAGCATGAAGTAGTACCTCAGAGTTGTTTTAATTTGCATTTCTCTAATCAATAGCAATTTAGAGCATTTTTTTCATATGACTTTGAAATAGTTTTGATTCCCTCATCTAAAAATTGCTTGTTCATATCCTATGATGATTTGTCAATTGGGGAATGACTTGTGTTTTTCAACATTTGACTCAGTTTTTTATCTTTATCAATCACTTGCTATAAATTTTTTTCTCAGTTTTCTTCTTTCCTTCTAAACTTGGTTGCTTTGGTTTTGTTTGCTTAAAAACTTTTTAAAATATACTGTAATCAAAATTACTAATTTTCCATCCCATAATACTTTTCATTTCTTGTTATGTCACCAAGTCTTCCCTTCTCCATAGATCAAACAGGTAAACTATTCTTTGCTCTCCTGATTTGTTTATGTCTCTATCACATACCCATTTTGACTTTATCTTGGTAAACAGTATAAGTTGTTGGTCAATACCTAGTTTCTGTCACAATTGTTTTCCAGTTTTCCCAGCAATTTTTGTCGAGCAATGAGTTCTTGTCCCAAAAGCTTGAGTCTTTGAGTTTGTCAAACATGGGTTTGTCAAACATGATCATTTATTACTGTTTTTATATGCATAATGATCCACCATATTTCTTAACCAGTATCAGATTGCTTTGATAATTACTGCTTTATAATATTGTTTGAGATCTAGTAGGCTAAGTTACAAATTTTCTTGTAGTCCTTTCTTCCCTTCCAACTACCAAATAAAGGTTAAACTGGACCTGAAGTCAGGAACTCGGTTTCCCCAGTTCAAATCCATCCTCAGACAGTTCCTAACTGTGTGATCTGAGCAAGTCTCTTACCCTGTTTGTTTCAGTTTCCCCATCTTTCTTTCTTCCTTCCTTCCTTCCTTCCTTCCTTCCTTCCTTCCTTCCTTCCTTCCTTCCTTCCTTCCTTCCTTCCTTCCTTCCTTCCTTCCTTCCTTCCTTCCTTCCTTCCTTCCTTCCTTTCTTTCTTTCTTTCTTTCTTTCTTTCTTTCTTTCTTTCTTTCTTTCTTTCTTTCTTTCTTTCTTTCTTTCTTTCTTCTCTCTCTCTCTCTCTCTCTCTCTCTCTCTCTCTCTCTCTCTCTCTCTCTCTCTCTCTCTCTCTCTGTTTCTGTCTCTCTGTCTCTCCATATAAATGCATATATTTATACAAAAAGACTTTGAGGAAAGAAGAAAAATATTTGTATACATATATGTACTCATATATTTGTACATACATACACACACATAGTCTTTTTCTTCCTTCTTTCCTTGAAATTATTTTCCATGTTTTAAAGAATAACTTATTCTCCTTGATTATCTTCAAAGTAAAAGTCACCTTTAATCCCTTTCACCTTCACCTCTAAGCTAACTTGAATTTTGTCTATAGAATCACTGATAGTCATTGATTTCAAGATGGCCAGAACCTCTGAGGTCACCTCATCCAACCCCCCTTTTGCTCTTTTGTCCTCTCTGGTACAGTTATCTGCAGACAAATGCTATGACAAAAGTCTGTTTGACCCAATTGTTATGTTGACAAAAGGCCCAATCACTGAATTACCTGTATGATGCTTAATTTATTGATTTGGGCTTCCCAACTTTTTTTTCAGATCGAATGAAGCAGTCTTCTAAACTAGCTTTAATTAGTCATTAGCAGATTTCTATCCTCATGCAAGTGTACCCAGGAATCAATTCACAGACACAAATCCAATTAGATCAGAGGAACACCTCAAAAATTTAGAGCTGGAAGGAAATTTAGAACCATAGACTTACATCTAGAAAAAAATCTCACGGGTCTCTGGTGCATCCCATTCACTTTTTACAAAAGAAAAACAAACTTTATCTTCCTAGAGATCTCCTCTAAAGGCCTGACTAGTCAATATTGCCCAAACTCCCTATGGAGGATGTGGCTCTCCCCATGCCCACTGGTGAGTTTCCTCCTTTGGAATCCTATTTGTAAAATGGAAATGGGAGTTGAACTAACTGGCCTCCGTGGCCCCTTCCAGTTCTAACTATGGTCTAAGTGGAGGCAGTGAATATGACCCACTCTTCCTAGAAGTTTAGCATCTCTGCAGTGAAAGGGAAGAAAGAAACAAAAATGGGTAGCAGGATTAACCAAATTGCTTTGGTTTTAATAGGGGAGACCTAAGAAGGTTTGGGGGACCAGTGCCCAGAGCACTGGACCTGAAGTCAGGAACTCGGCTTCCCCAATTCAAATCCATCCTCAGACAGTTCCTAACTGTGTGATCTGAGCAAGTCTCTTACCCTGCTTGTCTCAGTTTCCCCATCTGTAAAATGACCTGGAAAAGGAAATAGGCAAACTACGCCACTACCTTTGCCAAGAAAATCCCGAATGGGATCATGGAGAATCAGACCTGACTCAAATGACTGAATAACAACAACCTATAAAAGGGAAAATAGAAGAAAGTAAAACAGAGTGAAATGGAGGAAATAATGATGGAGGAGCCAGATCCCAGAGGAGATAGGAAGAGATGGGATCAAGGGCAGGGGTACAGGAATTGGGGGTGAGGAGGGGCACCTCTTCTTCTGAGACCTACTGGAAATAGAGAGAAAACAAAAAGGCTTTGGATGGGGGAGGAGGGGAGACTAGAGAGCTGGTGATGAATGGTCTCCATCTTTTCAATAAAGTAAGAGGCAAGATCCTCTGCTGAGAGAGAAGGGGGATGGGTGGAGTTGGGGGCTCTAGGAAGAAGGAGAAACTCTGTTATAGACACTTTGGGGGGGCTGCTAGAGAATCAGCCAGAGATGGATTAAAATATTTGCACCAAACTGGTCACCCCAAATTATCAGAGGAGACGTGACCCCAAGGGTCAAGCTGAGGAACAGAAGTCAGTTTTTGGTGGCGTCCCTGCTCCCACAACTAAAACCAAATTCTTTGTGAGATAATTTAGGAGATGGCACAGTCTGTTCCTTTTCCTTCAGTGTAAAAACTTTCCATCCCTCTGTTGGTTGTCACTGCTGGATTGATTGGTCTTGTGACCTAGGTTGCGGGGGTTGGGAGGGAAGGCTTAATGCCTCCTACAAAGCCCCCCACGCTGTCTCCCACTGCAGTGCTGTGCTGAAAAAAAATGACTGGGAAGAAAAGTAAGCAGACACTCCACACCATAAATATTTCAGAATGGAATGAGCGTACTTTCCCCAGCATTGACTAGCTGTATATATTATTTATAAAACCATAACTTGAGTTGAAATGTAGTGCTCAAAAGAATAGACAGTCTCGCTCAGATTCACTAGACCATTGAAAAGAAAAGCAAGAGGAGGAGGAGGGAGGGGGAAGGCCTTCCTGAAAATTCCTCTGGACAGAACATTTAAGCAACACCAACTCTGCCATTTCGTGGTATCGATCAGAACAAACAAAAATAAGGAAATATTCCATTAATATTATCCCTGTGATTGCAGCTGACTGTGAACTCCCACAGCCATGAGCTGCAGCAGACCTCCAACTACCTAAAAGACCTTTGATAGCCCATACCATCATTTTATAATTGCTTGCAGAGTCATCAGGAAATTCAAACTTAAAAGTATAGCTTTTATTTTTTTTTAATTTCATGGTCAGAAAGGGGGGCCAGAAATTATGTACTTTGTTCCCTTCCAGTCTCCATTTGCCCATCTTTACCTCTTTTTCCCAATTAAGAAGGATGTGATTCATTGTGAAAAGTTAAAGATTCTGAGGTTCTCAGTGGAAAGGCATTTAGAAGTGCCTACTATGTGCTAGCTGAAATTACAAAGAAAAAAATTAAACTTACCCTGACCCCAGGGAGCCTACATTCTGACAAGTGAGAGGGGCATGGATATAAATAAACATAAAATATATACATATAACAGCTTGCCAGTCCTGGGCCCAGCGATCTGGGGATGCCCTCTCCCTCTGGAGGGCCCCATCTCACACTCATGGACCAGGTTCAGGTCTGAGGGAACTTATCCTCTAAAGCGAGAGGTCAGGTTTCTTTTCTTATGCTCATCTCATATTCGGAGAAAGATTATATCAGCCACAGGAAGTCCTCTCTGTGGTTCGGGCAGGATGGAGGGATCCCAGAGTTCCTGAGGAAAACATTCACCTCAGAATCACACTTTCTTAATATCCAACTTCAACAGGACCACCAAATGTATAAATGAGTCTCCTTCCAAAGGGACCTGTATGTGCCAAAATGTTTGTGGCAGCCCTTTTCATAGTGGCTAGAAACTGGAAGATGAATGGATGCCCATCAATGGGAGAATGGTTGGGTAAATTATGGTATATGAAGGTTATGGAATATTATTGTTCTGTAAGAAATGACCAGCAGGAGGAATACAGAGAGGCTTGGAGAGACTTAGAGGAACTGATGCTGAGTGAAACGAGCAGAACTAGGGGATCATTATATACTTCAACAATGATACTGTACGAGAATGTATGCTGATGGAAGTGGAAATCTTCCACATAGAGAAGAGCTAATCCAATTCCAATTGATTAATGATGGACAGAATCAGCTACACCCAGAAAAGGAACACTGGTAAATGAGTGTAAACTGGGGGGATTGTTTTTTGTTTGTTTGTTTGTTTTGTTTGTTTTTCTGATTATTTTTGCCTTCCGAATACAATCCTTCCTTTACAATAACAATTCAGTTCTGCACATATATATTGTACCTAGGATAGACTATAAGATATTTAATATGTATGGGAATGCTTGCCATCTAGGGGAGGAGGTGGAGGGAAGGAGGGGAAAAACTCGGAACAGAAGGGAGTACAAGGGATAATGTTGTTAAAAAAATTACCTATGCATATGTACTGTCAAAGAAAATGTTATAATTATAAAAATTAATAAAAAAAAATGAGTCTCCTTCCTATTTCCTCCACTAACCCAAATGGACCTGAATTTGAATCTTACTTACACTTCTTGCTAGTTATATGAGTTAGGAAAAATAATTTTATTTCTTTGATCTTTTTTTTTTCAATCTATAAAAGGAACTAAATGATCTCTAACCACCCTTCTAGTTCTCTCTCTTAAAGTTCCATTGTAAGCTGTAATATAGGAGGGGCCATTTTGAAACTGTCTTTGTATTTACCCCAGTGTTTAATAATACTCTGCTTGAAACCGGAGCTTAATAAATATTGTTGGATAAATGAGTAAATGAATGAAGGAATGAACAAATGGATTATTATTTGATCCTGAGAGCCTGAGAGCCTGAGTGCTGGGATGAGCAGATGATGCATGTGAAGCCCCTATTTCTGATGCTCCTTCTGCCAAGTCTCAATCCAAAGAACCAAAATTATTCTTTGACCAAAGGGCAAAGGAAAGACTGTGGAGGAGTACTGGCCACAGCATATTGCCAATGAGTATTTCATACAAGAAGGAGCAAAAAAAAAAATCCATCGTTGAATTAAAATATGGCTTAAAAATAAGACAGAATGATCATAAAGGAAGAGAGAGATTGAGTGACTCTAGGGGTTCAGCCTGAGTGTTGTATTAGTGTCCATTTTAATCTTGGTCTTCAACATGAACCCCTGAAAACGATATCATGATTCAAAGTTCTCTTCGGGTCAGGATTTATTCAAATCTATCACTCATAAGCTCCCCAAGATGCTTCCCTTCTATCAGCTCAAAATAGAGTATACATTAATTCATAGCAAAAGACAGTCAATTTTTAAAAAAATTATTGTTATTCAATCATTTCAGTCATGTCCAAGTTTTATGATCCCATTCTGGGTTTTCTTGGCAGAGATTGTGGAGTGGTTTGTTATTTCCTTCCCCAGCTCATTTTACAGTGAAAAACTAAGGCAAATGTTGTAAAGTGACTTAGTGGATGGAAACTCATGAAGATGAGTCTTCCTGATTCCAAGCCCATTGCTCTATTCCACCATGTGGTTGCCTATTTTAAATAAAAGAATAGTAAAGTAATCACCCAAACTACCCAGGAAGTTCCCAGGCCACTTATAGAAAAGACAACATGAATAAATTGGGCGACTCCTACTCCTAGAGCCATGTCCTACCTGATAAACCTCTCCTTACTGAAAGACATCAATTATTACTTCTAGCTAAAGCTGCTGATGTCTTCTCCTGGGCTGCTTTCTCTGCCCCTGGAACTGCCACTTGTTGTTTTATTCCTAAACTATCACCTGCTACTTTTTTGCTGATTTGTAGCTGCTATAAACCACTCCAAGATTTTTTCCAAGAAAATCCCAAATGGGGTCACAAAAAATTGGACACAATTGAAATAGCCACAACAAAAGCCTCTTTCCCATAAGAGAATGGTCATAGTTCTTTTGTAAGAAAGCCTATTACTTTAAAGATATTTCAGCTCTTTTATGAGTCAGATCCATAGCATAGCATGAACCTCTCTGGTTAATTGTCTTTTTCTTTAATTCCCTTTGTTTTTTCCCTTACTGGAAAGTCCCCAAGTCCCATCTGATGTGGATAAATTTTTTTCAACGGCTATCCTACCAGGGACAGCTAGTAATATGATTATAAAGATTATCACCCTGGAACTTCACATAGCACAATTGAAGGACACAGGCTGGAGCTGGAAGCCTTTGTACTGTGTTATTGCAGTTATGCTCAATTCTCGCTGTCCCTATTTCATGGAATATTAAAAGACCCAGAGAAAATCCTCAGCACGGTGGGTAGCTCTTCACTGGAGAGTGGAGAATCGTAGAGGACAGATGGGTCACAACTTGCCCTGACCGAGGGAATACTCCCATCCAGATGATCGCAGATCTTGTGAAATACTAGAACATTGTCCCTCTACTTTCTGGGATTTATATGAAAAGACATTTCCATTCTAGCTTGTCAAAATAGGGAGCTCCAAACTGGAGTCTATAGCACTCCTGAAAATTACTGGGGCAAAATTTGTACGTCTCTCTTACCATCTGCTCTCCAAAGGAAGAATATCATATCTATTGAATCTGTGGGGTTACTGACAGGCCACTTCTCAACCGAACTAACAGTTATTGTGCAGAGATTTACATTTCACAGAGAGAATCAAAAGGCTAGCAAGAGTACGCCGCCTACACTGCAGAGTTGGGCCATCTGTCTCACCGCTACAATTTTAGGGATTTCATATTTGACATGTCACAAGATCACCTTGCATATGGAGTTTAGGATGGAAGTGCGGGTCCACCAATGCCTCTGGAATAAATAAAATTTAATATTTATGATTTCCCAAGATGTAACACGCCACAAAAATTAAAGGAGCATCTTCTAAGATGAATGTTGTCCATAGCACAGAGCTATGGAGCTCCCATCGACAAGGTCATCAGAACATAGGAAATGCGTGCTCAACCAGACCTACAGAGCAGTTCAGACAGACAAAAACCTCTTCAGGATTTCGGCAAGTCACATCCCACGTTACGCCAATGATCTGCTTAGAGATTCAGACAGAGCAGAGCTTCTGATAGGAAGGGACACCATCCTTTCAAACATCAGAAAAAGCTGCAGGAACTGCCATTGCTATTCACATCATCTGATACCAGTAGATCTTAATTATGCACAGGACATTAAAGCTCTGGAGTTATACTGTCTTCAGTGTATTGATGGCAAGACGCTTCAGGATTCTGAAATATCTGTAACGCTAATTACAGATGGTTGTGATTGCAAGATAGATGTCTCGCTGCCCTACTTTGTTCCCTACCTCTAACCTGGGATTGGGAGGGTTGAAAGTTCACCATATGTAGCCACCCCCAAACCCAAACCCACTATGCCATACTCCAGACATGTAGCCATGCCATCTCTTTTACACTGTTCCCCACCTGTGTCCTTTTCTACCTCTTGCTGGGGAACAATAATTAAATTAATTAATTAATTATACCTGGAAAGGGTATTACCCTATTACTCTATTCACCATCTCTGTGATTTCCCTGTCCAAAGCATCCTTTCCAGGCAACACTGCCCTATGTATATCGTTTTCCCCTACTAGAATACAAGCTCCTTGAGGGTAGGAACTATCTTGAGTTATATGTATTTACAGTGCTTAGCACAGTGTCTGGTATAGAGTGTTTAATAAATGGCTTTCTTTATTCATCTTATTCCTCTGCTCATAGACTATCAATAGGGCTTGCTGAACAAAATTTTCTCATAGGATCCATTGGCAAAGTGTTTTGATATCATGGTTTTTGATTTTATTTTGAATGTAATGACTACCAGATACAACTAGCATTTTTATGTTTGTTGAAGAACAAGAAAGAATTGTACACGGAACTTCAAATCTCCACCGAGTAGAACTTGCTTTTCTTTTTAATATTACATAAATTCAGCATGTAACTTTCAAAGTTATCTTCTTTGTCTGTGATACCCTGTGGCCTTCTTTCTTTTCCATTTTCTTATCACTATTCATGCTTCAAGATTACAATGATCACCCGGTTTATGTGCCAGGAAGCTGTGGTACCTGCACATATCATGGAGAAGCTGTGGTACGTGCTCATAATATCATGGAGAAGCATCCACTCCTCATCACAAGGGGTGATTCTAGGAAAGAATTGGTCCATACCCCTGGGATCATCACTGAGAGCATTTGTACCATTAAGGTGACATGATTTGTTAACAGAACCCCCAAGGTATCTTCTGAAGAACTGGGGAAGAATAATTCATCTACATGCAACCATTACAGCAATTCTTCTGAAAGCTAGAAATGTTCCTTTTGCCCTGACAAAGATAGACAAGATAGAGATGGATTTGAGCATTTATCACACAAATTGTTCTTGAACCAGTCCCACATATTCCATATGTGACTCTATGTGGACTGGTATGGAAGTGTGATGGGAAAGACTCCAGGGTACATAGTGGGGGGGGGGGAGGGGGCAGGGACAGAAATACTGAAACGGTTCCTAAATGAAGTCAGGATAAAAAAGGGGGTATAATCTTCCTTGGTCAGAAAATATAAGATGTTATTATGTGCAATTCTGAGCACCACATTTTATTAAGAACTTGGTAACTTGGAATACTTCCAGAGAAAGGTGACAGAGTATACTGAAGAGACTCTTGTACAAGGATCTATTGAGAATAGCAGACCTCTACAAAGTATACATCAATGAAAATTTAAATCAAGCCTTAATGTTATGCTGAATTCATTAGCCCTCTAACTTTATGCTATTAATCTTTGATCAAGACTAACAACCTATCTAGGTGCTATTGTCGTCACACACTACAAGATAACAGAAAATATCAATCGCTCAATATTATTTATTAAGCACTTAACTATAAACCAGTTCCTGCAGTGGGTACTAGGAATAAACATATAAGAATGCAACAATCCTTACCACTTAATATATTCTGTATAAATATCAAAATAATAAGTACTAATATATAATAATAAATAATAATATATACAAATATAATACAAATAGATGCAAAATAGTGAAATGCAAGGTCTTTTGGGAGGGAGAGTATAAGTAGTTTGGGAGATGAGGAAAATCTCTATACAGAAACCAGAGCTTGAGTTGCGTCTTATTGAAAATGAAGGATTCCAGGAAGCCAGGAGTGGAGGGAGTGCATTCCAGGCACAGGAATGAAATCACTGAGACTATCACATGTAAGGAGCCCAGAGGCAGAATCTCGGACTTCAAGGCTGGAAGGAAGGCCCAAAGAAGCTGGAAAGATAGTTTGGGTTCAGGTTGTCTGGGGCTTTCAAAACTGACCAGAGGAGTTTAGATTTTCTCCTAGAAGTAGGAAGCCACCGGAATGGATTAATACTAACATTTTTTGTTATACAATCAGATACAATTGGCCTTGTTCTCATGATTTGTTTTGTAAATTCCCAATTCCTTTATATCATCCCAGAGTCCTTGAAGCTGTGGGTTGCCTACTAATATTAGCAGTGGCAAGGGGTATGGCCAGCAGAGAACGGAAGGGGTTAAAGTCAGAACGGAGTTCAAATCCTCCTCAAACACTTGCTAGCCAAGTGACTCTAAGCCAATCATTAAACTTTTCCAAATTTGTCTATTAAATGAGGGAGTTGGACTTGACTACTTCTAAAGTCATCTCTATGAGCCCAGGATCACAAATATATTTTTGAGTTGTTTTCCCATTCTGCTAGATATACACTCTCTTAGCCTAGAACCTTACATCCATTTCTTTTCCCCCAGTTTGGCATTGGAAGAAATGAGAAACAGAGAGAAAATAAATGTTTGTTCTTTTTTCATTTAATTAAAATTTAATTAAATTTAATAACAATTTAAAAATTAATCTGCTGGGGGAGGAAGGGAAATAGTGTCAGTTCAGGCTTTTCCTGCTGCTACCCTAAGAAACAGTGCTAAGCTAAGAAGGCAACACTGACATTTGGCAAAGGAAAAAAAGAAAAACTAAGGGTGGGGAGTGTTACTAAGTATGTGGCTCAATCTTCCAAGTTATCTGTCTCTGATCGATCCCTGGGCTGGCCCAAGACCCAGCTCTTGGCTTCTGGTCCAAACTCCTCCCTCTGCAAGCGGGCCATCCCAGGTTCTGAGCAGGTAGAGATCCAGCCACCCCTTTTCTGAGCCTGGGGAGTGCGTGAAAAATTTGGGAGCCGGCTCATGGCAGAGCCCTGGCAGGATTTCATTTTTAAACAATTTGCCATGATGTTTTTTCTTTCCCTATTTCTCCTAGTCAGCAGCAGCTAAATTGAGCAGCCGTCCCTGTGTGACAAATGAAGGTGTTAGTATAGAAGAGGGGCCATCTGGTGTGGATGAAAGAGGTCCAAGGAGCAAGACTGGAGGGTGGGGAAGAGTGGGAGGCCGGCATCGTAAGAGCTTAGATCTCCAAGGGTCCGCAGAGACCATTTAGTCCAGGGGCTTCATTAAGGAAGAATAATAACTCACATTTATAACTCTCTCCAAGGTTTGCAAGACACTTCACACCCATTTTATCATTTGATCCTACCACGGTACTGTGAGATGGGTACTATAATTATCCCCATTTACAGAGGAGGAAGCTGAAGCTGAGAGTGACTCAATTTACAACTCAGGAAACTGAGGACCTGTAAGGTCGAATTAGTTATCCAAGGTCACACTTACTTGGTCACACAAGGCCAGTAAGTGTTTTATTTATTTTATTTCCCGGCTTCTGATTCTTTCCAATCCACAAAATGTCTTGGGGAAGGAAGGAGTGGGGGAAGGGAAGAGGAAACTGGGTCAGTACCAGGACCAGTACCAGAGATTATGAACGAATGTCAACTGCCCCCTACTAAGCCAATCTTCTGTTTTGGGGCCATGGGAGGGAGATCCTTCTCCTCTTCCTCCTTCACCACTTCCCCCCCCATCCTGATTCAAGCAATGCCAGAAATCTCTATAATAAGGCTCAAAGTCTTTCAATTCACATGAGGTAATCTGGCTTAAAGAGAAAAATCCCCCTCCCCTGGTCACTCGTGCCTCGCTTTCACACCGAGGTGTAAATGATCTCACTGCTTTCCCAGAGAACAGAGTTGGATGGAGGTGAAGGGAGAGGCAGAGGGGCCCCTTGCACCTCAGGTGGCACCTTGAAATGGGCCAAAGGGCTCTGGAAGCTGGCCAAAACCAAGCTTCCCGGACCTCATAATCTGCTAGGGGTCAGCTCTGCTCTCCTAGGTGCCCTGGGCCATTAACCAGGCCTCTCAGGAGACTCAAGAGTGACCCCAGTAAAGAAGCTCTCACATTTACAACATGTCCTAGAATTTGCAAAGTCTCTTGGACATACGTTTCTTTATTTGATCTTAACTATGCTGTGAAATGGGTGCATCAAAAAGCAGTGCATGCAGGGAGAGGCCCCGGAAGAAAAGGTCACCTGCAAAAGGTGATGCTGGAATGGGACCAGGTAGTCCAGGAGGTGGAGCTGAGGAGATAGTGCATGGGGGACAGCCCCTGGCAATGGAGATGGAGAGTTGAGGAAGGGAGAGGGAGAAGATCAGCTTGAGAAGTAGACAAATTTAAGGGGTTCAGGAAGGT